>NC_037680.1:24024469-24123271 GCF_003255815.1 Theropithecus gelada | reverse complement strand
GCCATTCTCCTGCCTCAGCCTCCCGAGTAGCTGGGACTACAGGCGCCCGCCACCTCGCCCGGCTAGTTTTTTGTATTTTTTAGTAGAGACGGGGTTTCACCGTGTTAGCCAGGATGGTCTCGATCTCCTGACCTCGTGATCCACCCGTCTTGGCCTCCCAAAGTGCTGGGATTACAGGCTTGAGCCACCGCGCCCGGCCAACTCTATAAATATTAATCGAGAAAAGTTCCATGATGAAATTTTTCAATGCCTTAACATAAGAGTGATGGGATGTTGACAAATACGGAGTTTTGTTTTGTTTTGTTTTCATCATGATGCTATACAGACAGATGAGGAAATGTACACAGCTAGGTGTGTCTATCTGTGTATTATACACACACAGACACACAAAGGAAATATAATTTTAACATTTCTGCCAGTCTGAGATTAAATAAAGTGATATGTGTCACACCCTCAGTAGTTCTTCATTTACCTTTTATGGGGACATGATAGTGTGGATGGAATATGGAACAGAAAGGAGAAAAAGATTTAGTATGCTCCAAATGTCCCAAACCAACTTACTATTATTATCCCTATATCTCCTTCATTCCAACCTGACCTGCTTCCAATATTATCTCCCATATACTGAAGAATGTAAAGCAATGCTCATGACTTCCTGCCCTATATCCAACCCAACATAATACCTTACACCTTTACTCATGAAGTATTTTTCAATCTTAATTCTATCACCAGTTCTACCACCCTAATCTAAGCCACCACTGTGCCACATGTAGAGGCACGTGATAGTACATTATCTGTTCTAGTTGCCCCCCGCCACCACTTCTCCAATTCATTTTCCATGTAGCGGGCAGATGGCTATGATCTTGTCACCACCCAGTACCTATCTCTATCCCTTGCTGTTGCTCTTAGGATGTTTCTCACTGTTGTACCTATTACATTTAGCTATGAATGGAATTAAATTTATTTTAATTGCTGTGCTCAGATGGGAAGAAAGACTGATAAACAAATAATGGGATAAATGAGGGAACTGGAAACATGCAGAGATTGGTCATTTTGCTCTTATGCCCCGAAGCAATGAAGTTTCACATTAAATTAACAAAAAAAAAAAAAAAAAAAAAAAAAAAGGCAGTCTCTTCTCCAGGGCAACATTATCTTTGCTTTTTTATAGAGTTCCCAGGATTACTCATTGGTTTGGTATTCTGGAGTTTGTGGACTTTATTCAGAATATGAGAAACCTAATTCTTTAGAAGTCAAAAGCAAGTATTGAAAATTTAATTCATAAAGAAAAGAGTTTTCCACATATTTTCACAGGCTTCCTTAAAAATGTTCCCCATTTTGCACATCACAGTATTTCCAGAAGGGCTTGTGTTATTATGCAAGATTTCAAGTAGGGCTGCTATTGAGGAGGCTACCTGGACTCAATTTTTAACTTTATATTTCAGAATTCCACCATGTGTTTTTCCTTCTCATAAAGGATCAAAACCACATCATGAGAGAACAATCTGTGAGAATCATAGGCTTTTAACAAGGAAGAAATGGATTAAAAAACACTTTATGCCTTATTAAAGAAATCCCTATGTTCCTCAAAAGCACTTTTTAGCATCTTATTAGTGGTATTTGATCTGACTGGCATATTGACCAGTAATATGAGCAGAAGATGGATCTATTCCACTTAGATCACAAAGGGAATATAAATTTGTGGCTGTAAATTCAAGAGGGACAACTTCCAAATAATTTCTTTAGAATAACTCCCTTTTACTCTAAAACAGCCTTCTAAGTTGTTCTAGATACATCCTCAGATTCTTTAATAAATCACTGGCCAATAGGTGAACCTTATTGTTTTTATTTGGGTTTCGAAATAAACCAAAATAGAATTGATCTGAAAGTGAAAGTGATTTTAAATGCCCACCCTCTACTCATATCAATAGAAAAATCTATATTGGTAGCCAAAACATTATTGAATAATATTTTGTTGTTGTTTAGCTTGTGTTTTTTCTTTTTCTTTTCTTTTTTTTTTTTATCTCACCACTCATACATTAACTTTAATTGGTTTCAGTATCATATTCTCATTGAGTAACTACTTCTCAAGTTGGAATGAGATAGTTATTTCATCATTTTCTAAATTTTCTTAAATAGCCAAATAGCTCTAACTTTAACACAATGATAAATGTTTCACCATTTCACAATTATGTGAAACAACAAGCTATACACCAACTAAGCATCTACAGAGCATATTCAAATATTTCGTTTGTAACTATACTAATAAAGTCTCATTATCTAGATCACTACCAATATTAATTACTGACTTGCATTTTGTGGTTTTGTTTTTATTGTTTAAAGAATAAGGGAAAAAGGCCAGGCATGGTGGCTCACGCCTGTAATCCCAGCACTTTGGGAAGCTGAGGCGGGCAGATCACAACGTCAGGAGATCGAGACTATCCTGGCTAACCTGGTGAAACCCCGTCTCTACTAAAAATATAAAAAATTAGCCAGGCGTGGCGGTGGGCCCCTGTAGTCCCAGCTACTCGGGAGGCTGAGGCAGGAGGATGGCAAGAACCTGGGAAGCGGAGGTTGCGGTGAGCTGAGATCACGCCACTGCACTTCAGGCTGGGTGACAGAGGTTGACTCTGTCTAAAAAAATGAAAGGAAAGAATTAGTTGCAGGTATGTAAGAGAAAATATACATGTCTACATGCATTTTGAAAATCATTTTTCCTAAAGCTTATTCCATCCAAGAAGATTCACAATTTAAACCATGGATATTGTATGAATACTTTGAAGGATGCAACTTAATTTTCTGAAAATGTAGCCACACAAACACAAAGGTAACTTTTTTATGGCATTTAGGGATTTATCACCTAAACATATAAGTTCATACATTTGCAGCGTATTGATCTTTATTTTGCAAATGTTTCAGCAGCATTTACTATCATTGAAATAGTGGCAACATGTTCTACTGAAGATCAAACAATCTCCTGAAATCTGGCAAGATTTAACAGAAATTTAAAACAATACTTTCCAGGGAAAACTCTAACCATCTGCAACTGTTATTATTAACACTATTCTTTTCTCTTTTTTCTTCCTATATTATTTACACTTCCTGTTGCTCTCAAAGCTTTCAACCTATCATTAGCAATTAATTATAAACAAATGGTTGAAGAGCATGTTCGCATGTATGGTTTTTTCCCTGAGCCAAACAAATACAGTATCTTGTTTTAATCACATGAATTTCCTGTCCACACACAGGTCTACCTGAGCTTTGCTAAGAAAAATCTGTGGCAGAAGACAGAAATGATTGCTTTCAGAAAGAGGGGAATATCACCTAGATAATGCCCTTGGTGTCCTTGTATTAGTTAGACAGATCTTTCTAAAAAAGTAAAAAGAATGAAATACATTAATCAGGAAGGGCTATTTTACATTAATAGTTTGTTAGTGTTTTTTAAACTAGGAAACTCAAACTTCAGTACGTTTCCACATAAAGAAAAATTGAAACATCAGAAAATAACCTGTTGTTTTGTGTTACCTTTTCCTAAGCGCATAAGCCCTGCTACACTAAAGGAAGCTGTCTTATATCCAATTATGACCTCTTCGTTTAGTCCTTGTCATAACCATCAGAATAGATCATTCAATGCCACCTACTTGTATCTCTGCCAGAGCAAGTACACAGTTATTTGCTCAGTTTTGCAGTAGGGATGCCTCTTTGATGTTGTTCAGTCACCATTTCCTTTCCATTCACTTTTATCTCTGTCCTGGCACTCATTCCTGCAGCATCCTCCTCTCCAGATGGTCTTCATCTCCCCTTTAGAAGTACCCAAAATACTCCAGCTTCCTCCTCTTGATCTTTTCCCATCAACAGCCATGTTATCCCTCAGGATTTTGTTTTGTTTTGTTTTGTTTTGTTTTTGAGATAGAGTCTCGCTCCGTCACCCAGCCTGGAGTGCAGTGATGTGATCTCGGCTCCTTGCAACCTCTGCCTCCCGGGTTCAAACGATTCTCCTGCCTCAGCCTCCTGAATAGCTGGGATTACAGGCGCCCGCCACCATGCCCGGTAAATTTTTGTATTTTTAGTAGAGACGGGTTTCACCATGTTGGTCAGGCTGGTCTCGCACTCCTGACCTGGTGATCTGCCCACCTCAGCCTCCCAAAGTGCTGGGATTACAGGCGTGAGCCACTGCGCCCAGCCATCCCTCAGGATTTTAATACCACTCTATTTCTATTTTATTTTCGTCACAGATTGTTTTTATAGGAAGAAAGGGCCACAAGGTAAGATCACAAAATCCTCAACAAACACTGTTGCATTAATAATCATACTTCTGCTGGAATGCTCCTGTGGTACATTGATTACCCAACATGTATTGAATAGCTACTGTTATTCAAATACACAGGAAACAGAGAGAAATACAGGAACAGTATTTGACACTCAGGATTCAGACAGAAATAAAAGATGTTTGAAAACAGAAGACAAATGAGTTCTGAACAAGGTAGGGTAGAACAGGCACTGGAAATGCAAAAAAAACACAACCATTTGTGCTTATGGGAGCATTATTAAAAGATTCATGTAGTTGGGGCTTGCAAGATGAATAGGAGTTAATTGGGCTGATCATGGATGAAGAACACGAAAGTTAAAGGAAACAGTGTAGGGTTAGAGATCTAAAACAGGATGCCCACTAACTAGAGAATTATAAATATTGTGTAGGCTTGTAGTGATGCTTCTGTGGGCAGGTGGGGGAAGTTCAATAGATAAATTTAGAAAAATAAGTAGGGAGAGAAAAATATATTTCATAACCTTTTTTTTTTAACTTATCTGGAAGGAAACAGGAAACATTGAAAGGTTTTAGGTAAGTAGAGAACATACATGATCAGATCTGTAGTTTTTAATAATTTCTTCCACTGCATTGTGATAAATATATAAAAGGAGAAAAACCTGTATAGAGAAACCTGATTAAACACCCATATAATAGTTCCAGTGAGGAGTGATCAGTCTACACTAAAGCAATATCAATAAGTTAAGAGAGGGAAAAGGGTAAATTCTAAGGTTTGAAATAGATTAGCAGCTAGTGACTTGGTTAGGCATGTAATATGGAGACAAAAGTTTGAGAAGCTTGTAGATATCTAACTTGTAAAGTTGGGGAAGAGATACTATGGGTTCTGTTTTAAACATGTTAAGACTGAAGTGCCAGTGTGGGCTCTAAGTAGAGTTGACCAGAAGACAGATATGACTTAGGAGAAATGATTTGATTACAGGTAATGATTTGGGCCATATATGTTACCTGATAGTTATGGAACTCAATTGCATGAATGAGAAGCCTGGGAGAAAGCATGTAAGACAAGCCTCAACTCCTTAAAACACCAAAGTCTTCTGTTTAGTGGAAGATGAGGAGCCAACAAAGAATATTGAGAATGAAATGACTGAGGACAAATTTCAAGAAGGTCGGAGGGTATAACTGACAAGGTCAAATGCCATTAAGAAATATTTTTGGAAAATGAATAGTGATTGATTTTCCAATCAATTTAATCTACTATTGATTAATACTTAGAAAAATATGAAAGGTAAGTAAAGCAGCACTATGAAATACTACTCTTGGATTTGAAAGGAAATAGTGAAAGAAGATGATGATTATTGTGTGTCAATTATTTTTAAAGACTGAAGAAACTAACATATTGTTAATGGAAGCAATCAGTAGAATTTAGTGAAGGACAATGGCATATAAAGTGATCAGCAGACAACATGAGTGTTATGACAGAAAAACACAGAACTATGGGAACATTGTTAAAACCACTTTCATTCATCCTTCCATGAATACAAAAGTCAGTAACGTTTTAACTCAAATTTACTGAATAATAACTTCCGGGTTGTAGTCTATTTGCACAGAAATAAAACATGAGAAACAAAATTTCATTACATATTATCTCAAACAAAGTGATTATGGAGGTGTTAGAACATACAAGAAATACTGCAATTGACATCATTCTATTAGATGAAGAAATTAAATGCCTGAAGAGGTTCCCTGGAATACCAAAGCCAATCAGAACACTGGGGGCAGAGTTAGAGCACATTTGCACTACAATTGGTTTGTCATCATACTCTTCCAACATCTAAGTTTTAAGTGTCAAATTCAGCTGTGAGAAAGGAATCTATTATGATTTGCATTTTTCTCAGGAACCCTGATAACAGACAGTTTTCACTAATATGTATCTGATATGGTTTACCTCTGTGTCCTCACCCAAATCTCATCTCTAATTGTAATCTCCATAATCCCCACATGCTGAGGGAAGAAACTAGTGGGAGGTGATTGGATCATGGTTGGAGGCGGGGGTGCCCTCATGCTGTTCTCCTCATGATAGCGAGTTCTCACAAGATCTGATGGTTTTGTGTTTGACATTTCCTTCTTCGCACTCTCTCTCTCTCACCTGCCACCCTGTAAGACATGCCTGCTTCCCTTTCCACCATGATTGTAAGTTTCCTGAGACCTCCTCAGCCATGCAGATCTGTGAGTCAATTAAACCTCTTTTCTTTATAAATTACCCAGTCTCAGGTATTTCATTAGAACAGTGTGAAAACAGATGAATACAGTATCATTTTATCCGAAACAGACAACTTTTCAGAAGGCCAAGTTATAACTAAAGTTGTATTATTTAATGAGTATTAAATATGTATTGCCTGACATAAGAAGAATTTGTAACAATTGTATTTCCCTCCAGAAATATAGAAATATATTTGGAATGACATTATCTCACTAATAATAGTGCAAGGATGTCACAGGTTTGGTCTGGCTGTTGTTCTTATTATTGTTCTTGCTGTTTTTGCCATTATTGTTTTTCCAGTGATGGGAGCAGGAGTTGAAAAAAAAAAAATCTTAAATTTAACTTTCCTTCTTAACTAAACAAAAACAAAGCTTTAGTTTTCAGCCTCAATTCACTTCAAATCTTTTACCCTAGTCCCACTGGCACTGTCACTTCAAAATCACAGCATAATGCAGTATGCTGTTTTCCAATGTCAGTGAAACAAAAGCTTTATTGAATAAATATGTGTGAAAATGCTGCAAACAAAAACATCTCCACAGGCAGCACCTGACTGGCTCACAGCAATGCTCTCCATTGTCATACCAGTGCTCAGCAAGTAACTTCCTAGCGTATCAGGCCTTTTAAAGTTTTTGTCCTTTTTAAAATAAGGAAATAAAGAAAATTAGGGTAAAATGTTTTCCTAGTCAAACCTGGGAGTAAACTGTACTCCTCAATTATAAGAAGGTGGTAAAAGAGATTACAAAGAAATAGATTTGCATGATACATCTGCTTTTACTCTGCACACTATTTTTAATATAATTTTGAAGGTGATTTCACCATTTATAAAAGCTCCAGATGCCAGTGCAGTAGTTTTACTTTTAACTAAAGAACAAACACAGTTGCATCTGTTTAACTGCATTTTTATGAACACTCATTCTCTACCTACTAGAGAATTACAGACTTATCTCCTTTGTTCCTCACCCTTGCATCTCAGCACTTTGCCATATCCTATAGCTAAAAAATACTGCAGTAATACAAAACTTAGCACCGCTGTGGTAGCAAAGTCAGAGTTAACACAATTGTGCTAAGGTCTCTATAATTCCTGATTTTCTCTATTTTTTTTTATCTCTGCTTATAAGGCAGCTACCCTTATAAGTGTTTAGGACATTAAAATTTGAAATCTCACTAATTATAATTAGTTTTGCTTTCCTCAACCTAAGCAGCTGCGCCAGCAGCCAATCCACTGGTTTGCACATTTAGCCAGAGCTGCCTCGAAATGCCTCCTGCTGATGTTGCCAGCGAAACTGTCCATGGAGTTCCACATGAGCCCAGTTTGGATTTTTGTCTTCCAGGGTCTGTGTCTCATCACTTTGCTACAACCTCATATTTTAAATTACTTGTAAAGTAGCCTCAAAATCATCTGAGACAGAAACAATCTAATAGAAATGAATACACTTTCCTCCAGCAAGTTATCTCACAAGAATTCTAAATTGCAAAAGTTAACTTTGTAAACGTTACACTAAGAGTGCTTCATGCATGGTTATTTCCAACTCATTAAATGTCTTTAGAAAAATATACAAATGCCTTCAAAGCAATGGCTTAAAAGGATCCATTCAGGCTTTTGAGGTAAGAGCAAAAGGGTGGGCTACTATAAAAAGTGAGAAAAGCTAAGTGCTATTAACTGTGATCAGGTGTTTAATCTACAACAGATAACACATTCCCAGATATAGACTTGGCTACAAATTTTATTTAGAATTCATGGAATGCATACTTGTGTTTATTCATTGATTCAGTCAGTCATTTATTATTTCAATAAGGATTTATTGAGAATCTATAATGTGCTAGTCACTAAACAGAGAGCTGGAAATACAACAGGCAAAGCCCCTGCCTTCCTGGAGTTTATATTCTAGTGGGGGATGGTGGGTACACATAATTAAAAATGCATATATAAAACAAAGATAGGTAGCATTGAGTATGATGAAAAAAATAAAGTGGAGTTGTGGGACTAAGAGATACAGAGAATACTATTTTAAATAGATGATCAAGGAAGACCTCTGAGAAGTGGCCTTTAGTAGAAACCCGGATAAAGAGCATGTGTGAGTCATGCAATTATTACGATTGACAACCTTATAGGGAAAGAAACAGAAATACGTAGTTCCTGAGCAGGATATGGGCGTCGAGTGTTTGTGAGAAAGCAAAGATGTGGGAACAGAAAGGTGTGAAAGGAAATAAGTTTGAAGCAAGGAAAAGGGTCTTGAAAGCCATACGAAGAACATCAAATGTTATGCTGTGTTTTATGTTAAGCCCCTGGGAGATTGTGAGCATGGAAAGGACATGATCGAATCTCTGTCTCTCTCTCTCTCTCTCTCTCTCACACACACACACACACACACACACAGGCTCCCCAAACATTCCTGTGTTCCTCTTTCCAAAACACAGAGATGTTTGGTAGCCCATTCTCTCTTTGAGCATTTGTTACTGCCAATTTCTACCCTCCAGTCCTTGGAGTGTCATTTCTCCCAACAAACAGAGTGCTACAATAGAGAGGGTCAAAGGAAAGAACATTAATACAGTTCGCATTTTCTAGCAGCTTCTCACATGCCCCATATAGACCTCCCCACGCCCCACCAAGGAAATCCTGTTGGTTATGTAAGGCCACTATGGTGATCCTTATTTTATAGATAAGGAAATAAATGTTAAATTTCTTTAAACAATGGCTCATTAGTAAAATGTGAAAGAGTGAAGCCTAGAACTCAGATCTGCTGCCAAGTCCAAGGTGTATTCCCATATACAACACTATTTCTCAAAATAAAAGTAAATTACGTTATTGTTCCATCTCCTTCCATAGCTCACTCAGAAAGAGCTGAAATAAAATTGGGCAAAAGATTGAAGAAAATAGAAAGTCCTGCACAGAGGAAGTGAACTCAATACCAAATGAGAGTGGAAAGAGGAGGGGAGGTGTATTGTATTGCTCTTCTAAAACTAGAAACTATAACTTCTTAAAATATGTCTTATAGCACCTTGCAAAACCCTCAGCAAATAACACATCATGAATACAACCAGTTGATTGATTGAGAAAAAGAGAAATAGAAGAATTAGAAAATTGTATATCAAGGAAAAAATTTTATTCGTTATCTGCATAACTTCCTTCAAGACTTCACAGAGCTAAAAGTAACATGTATGATTAAATATTTTTATATGCTTCAACTTTAAATAGTTGTCATTTTTTTCTATGGACATCTCATGTGACACTATTTGGGAATAAAAAACTTTCTAGTTTTTATAAGATCTACATTCAGAATCATTCTTTTAAGACTAGGTAATTGTTGCATCAGTACAAAACGTATTCCGCACCAGTTATGTGCTTGATTACACTGTTGGATTATTGGACTACAAATATAAATTAGATACTAGCCATCTACTATTGGAAATGTTCAGTCATACTAATATTTATAGTTATGTTCAGTACTAGTCATAGAAATGTCATAGTAATGTCCAGTAATTTTGGTAGAACAGATTATTTCATATATTAATATGAGATGGGAATAGGGGAAATAACATTACTTTGAACACAAATCAATAACTTTGCTCACCTTCTTTTTTCCCTACTCTTCCCAATTCCCCATCCCTAAAACTTTCAACTAAAGTGGACACTTTTCCTATTTTGTTCCTGCAATTCCTCCCCGCACCTTATCACCCACCCAACTCCTCCCACTGACCCCCACCCCAAAAGAAAAGAGGCAAACTGGAGGGAGGAATTGTCTGAAGCAGGTGGATTTCTGCTTGAACAGGTTCATCATTCTCCATTTTGCATGAAGATAGATAAAAATGCCTCAAGACAGACTCTGGTCAGAGGAGAGGAGGTTCCAAGATTTAATTGTCCTGAAATTTTCTCTTAGAAAAGTCAAGCATGGAAGGAAGTTATCGAATCCTCACTCAGTCAGGATCAAAATCCACAGCAAAGAAGTCAGCCATACAGTGGTCTGAAAGTCATTCAAGATTAAGGAAGCAGCTATACAAGTAGAGGCCAGAAAAACCAGACCAGTGATATGCCAAGGAAGTCTCTATTATGCTATTTTATTTAATTCTGAAAGCAGAAACATCAGCAAGTGGCAGACTAGGAAGCTCTGGGCCTTCATTCTCCCATGGAAACACTAAATAAATAACTAGAACCTGACTGAAATAACTCTATAGGAGCTCTGAAAATCAATGAAAGATCTACAACAATCAAGCAAACAACCAACACAAAACCACATTTGAAATGGTGGGAAATTTCATGCATTTTTAGTTATCCAGGCCCCACTCAGTTAAGGGAAGCAGGAGTCTGGTCAGTCTCCAGGTCCCTTTCATGAACTAAGGAGAACAGGGTGGGTCAAATTTTCTATTTTCTTATCTGTCTGTGGACTACCTGAGGGTCTAGTCTATGTGTCACACAACCCAGAGCTCAGATAGACAAAAGTGGCTCAGATCTCAAACTAGAAAAAACTGTGGAAAGTAGTGGGCATGACTTGTGAAAACTACAAGGGCACTACAGACCCAAAGATGCCTGGGTGCAAGAGATTTAAGCACAAGAGCATACAATAGAACAGTTAAAGCTCTAAGAATAAGCAGAGATGAGACTCCTTGTGAAATTAAGACATTTGAAAGCATCCATGTATACTGGGAAATTGGGAAGAAAGCACTCAGATAAGCCCAAAGAAAATGCAACTCAAGAAAATGCCTAAGAAGATTTTCAGTCTTCACCCTGAGCTTATTAGTGAGGTCTTTCCTTCAACATGGAGCCAGTCTGCAAACATTGGGAGAAGTGGATGTTTTTCAAATGCTCAAATTTCTCCAAAAGATCACAAGGCATACAAAGACACAGTAAATATTGTCCACTTGAAGGATCAAGCTAAGCCTTCAGAAACTGCCCCTGAAGAAACACAGGCTTCAGATTTACTAGACAAAAACCTTTTTAAAATGTCTTAAATATGTTGAAACATGTAAAGGAAAACACCAGAAAAGAACTAAAGGGAATCAGGGAAATGATATTTGAACAAAATGAGAATAAAAACAATGAGACAGATATTATATATTTTTAAAAAACACCAAACAGAAATTCTGGATCTGAAAAATAGAATAAATGAATTCAAAAATTCGTGATAGGGGTTCAACAGCAGACCCAAATAGGCAGAAGAAAGGATCACTGCATGCAGAGACATATCATTTAAGATAATCAAGCCTGAGAGTGAAAAGAAAAAAAAAAAAAAAGATGAAGAAAAGTAAACAGAGACAAAGGACTTATGGGACATCCTCAAAGTAACCAATATACAAGTTGTGGAATTCCAGAAGGAGAAGAAAGGGAAAAAAAGTTTGTTCAAAGAAATAAGGGACAAAAACTTCCCAAATTTGAAGAAAAATATTGATATACAAATACAAGAACTTCAATGAACTCCAAGTAGGATAATTTAAGAAGACTACACAAAAATGTATTCTATTTCAAAAGACAATGACAAAGAGAGAACCTTGAAAGCAGCAAGACGAAAACAACTCATCACATAAAAGTGATCCTCAGTAAGATTGTTAGCAGATTTCTCAGCAGAAACCTCACATACCAGAAGGCAATGAGATGACACATTTAAAGTGTTGGGAAAAGAAATGTGAACCAAGAATTCTGTATCTGGCAAAACTGTCTTTCAAAAGTGAGGGAGAAATTAATATATTTCCAGATGCACAAAAGCTGAGAGAGTTCATTATCACTAGACCAATCCTACAATAAATACTAAAGGGAGTCCTTCAAGTTGAAATGAAAGCATACTAGAGAGTAATTCAAAGTCATTCAAAAATATAAAGTTATCTAGTAGTTACGTGTACAAATAAACCCTCTTGAGATCAAGATCAATGCCAATTTGTAAGTGTGTAATGAAACCACTTGCTGAATGAATATTATCACTACCCAGAGGTTATATACAGCATATAATTTAAAATTACAAATCATAGAAAAGTGTTCTTACTTAAAGCTATTCTTCTAAACTCTCATAAACTCCTCAGGAGGCAGAAAATGAGAGTTGGCAAAGCAAAGCTGCTAATGAAAAATAATTCTTATTCTAACACAAAAAATTTCTTAGTAAATGAAACTTGGGCATGCTAGTATAGACATTGATAAAGAAACCCTACATTGTATTCTCCGTTTATATGTGATGAAAACACTGAAAATAAAGATGAACTATAAATGCTTTCTTTGAAACAAAAATGCACATAGCCAACAATGAAAGAATTGGATGAAGTTCCAGGAAAAAAAAGTGTTCATAGTGTTCTCTTAAAGTTATCAAACAAAAAATGATATTATTTGGAAATGAAATAATCAGAGGAATATATTGGCTTTGGTTTATTTCAACTTCTTCCATATTTTTCCAACTGGTATAGATTCAGAAGAAATTTTTTCAGCCACTGAAAAAATTTTTACAAAAACACACTTGCAACTCAAGGAACGACACATCTTATCCTGTAAGAGTGATTATTTTTAAAAGATCACATAACTATTCATAGTGTCATTAAATTTTCTTTATTTGTATATTTTATGTTATTTATAATAATAATTTGTTGTATCAATCTAATCTGCTATATTAGAGTAAGAATGTATATAATGCTCGCGGTTTTATGAATAAGTTCTACTTAATGCTTTATAATATGTTTATAAATGTAGTTGAAATGTATTACATGCTTTTTTGTTGAGGTTTATTTTTAAAATAAAATATGTAATACACATTTGGATAGGGACCTTATGATGTAAAATATGTAATAAATATGTAACACATATTTAGGGAAGGATTTTTAGAGAAGATGTTTTGCATGGCTTTTGAAAAATTAGTCACTACACAGCAAGTCAAGAAGAATAAGAGTTATTCCATGCAAAAGGAACAGAATGAGCAAAGGCATAAAGTGATACAAAAACAAGATGTCCACAGCTATACTACAAGCTATTTTGTGTTATAAAAGTGGAATGTATGAGGCAAAGAATAGAGAGAAATCAAGAAGAAAAGGCAGCTAGAGGAAAGGATGTGAAAAGCTTTGTATGGGAGGTCTGCAGCTTTATCCTGGGAGGGGCTGCTCTTGCATCATTTCATTCATGGGAGTAGCAGAATCAAGTACACATTTTATATAAATCACCTTGGCAGCTAAGTGCAGATGAATTTAAGGAAACAAATTAAAAGCAAAGGAAATGAGTTAAAATATTATTCCCATATCTGAGGCAATAGTATTATATTTTGTTGCCTCAGAGGGTGCATAGGATATATTTCTCCCAAGGAGAATAGAAGCAATTCACTTGGAGAGAAAAGGAATTGAAATTCTCTTTCTAGTTAGTTTAATATCATCTTTCAAAAACTCTCAACTTTTGACATGCCTTTTATAATACACATAATCAGTTAATACAGCAGGCCAGGCACGGCAGCTCACTCCTGTAATCCCAGCACTTTGCGAGGCCAAGGCAGGTGGATCGTCTGAGCTCAGGAGTTCGAGACCACCCTGGGCGACATGGCAAACCCCATCTCTACCAAAATACAAAAAAATTATCTGACTGTGGTGGAGCACGCCAGTGGTCCCAGATACTCTGGAGGTGGGAGGATCATTTGAGCTTGGGAAGCAAAGGTTGCAGTGAGCAGAGATCACACCACTGCACTCCAGCCTGGGTGACAGAGTGAGACCTCATCTCAAATAAATAAATAAATAAATAAATAGCAAATTAATACAGCAGTTCATTTATAAATGTTTATCAATGGAGATACTGACAAACAAAATCTAAAAAAAAAAAAAAAAATCCTACTGTTCTGGGTAAGAGTGACACAAGTATGTTCCAGGGCAATGATTTTACTGATGGAGAAATACAGACAGAATTTTAAAATACCTAGGAGTTTATATCATCAATGTTTGATGGTTGTTTGGACAGAATGGTTAGAGTTATTAAGCATATGCATATGAACATTTCTTATTAGAAAGCAAAGCTACAAGTTAATCTAGGGTTATGAGGTGAGGCAGAGGAAAGCAGCTCTGTGAGAGTGGAATTCAATCAGCGGAAGGCAGAGAGATTCTAGTAGCAAATTAAAAGCAGCTGGTAAAAGATCATGAAATGCTTTCTGCTATAAATCAAAAGTACTTAAAAATGTATTGAAACAGGAAAAATGGTCTTGAACTATACCATAAAGTAGTTAGGTTAGCTAACAGAAAGAACTTTGTTAGTAGTTGCGGTTAAAAGCTACGTGTTAACAGAGAAGGTCATCATTTCTGTTTGCTGTGGTTTAAAGGTTCATCCTGTGTCCATGCAGGGAACATACCGGAACATCTTCTCTTGGTTTGGTGTTTTTCTCAGCTGTCAAAATGTTTACATGGTGGGTTTAATACCCCCTAAATCAGAATCTTCCTTACTAGGCTTATCACTCATGGACATCTTAATTAATTCTTTGATAATTCAGGCTTATATACCAAAAAAAGTAAAAGATTATAGATACTTAGGAAGAACATATTTTCACTATTGCAGAATAGAGGACTGGATGTTTGGCAGAAATCACACATACCTTTTGATCCAGTTATCAAAAGCCCCAGTTTCTGTAGGAGTCTGGATATGTTTCCTAGCAATATTAAATGCTTTGGTATCATCAGGGTAGAAACGACAGGCTCACTCTGTTGTGACTAGTAGAGGTAGCTGCCTCTGCTATGATTCAGGGCTAACAAAAGTAGTTGCACACCCCAAATACATTTCCCAAGGGTTTCCTCTTACATGAGCGAAACTTCTCGCTACCCAGGATATTTTGGTTAGAAAACAAAAGCAAGGTCCTCGTCTTCTGGAGGTCATTGTTAAACTGTATGTTACCCTGTAAGTCAACAAAGACCTTGGGAACTGCCTTCAGTCTTATCCTTTAATATAGCAGCATGGATAACATATTCCAATCAGCCAGTTGTAGCCTTGGAAGGCAGAGAGGCACAGCCTTGAGAAGATAAGATATGGGATAGGTAAGCCAAGGAAAAGCTTTGCCTCCTGATTCGTAACCGTCACAAGAACAGACCTTGGGAAAGTCACTGTGAACTCTTCACTCAGGTTAACCCAAGCCTATAAAGATTATTGAGACAAACAAGACTTTGTAAAGATATATGTTGATATTATAGAAACTCGACTGAGAACACAGCTTTGTTATACCTTGTTTGTATTTTGAAATCATCCAAGACCATGCTAATTCATTTTAATATTATTTTAGTAGGATAACAACATATATTAAGCACCTAGAGGGCAATGTCCAGTACAGGGGTTAATTTAATTTTCCTAAAAATTGTAATTCTGAAAAGTTATTTAAATAAATCTGTATTTGCTAAATTTGAATCGTTCACTATACTTATGGGAGAACTTGCAATGTACAGAAATAGCACTGATTTTCTATGATGTGTATTAACTCTTGACACCATGTATAGGTGGTTAATTATGCATAAAAACACTAAATTCACAACCCTTTCTCACTATATCTACACAAAAGTCATTCTGCAGATGAGAAAATTAAGGCTTAAGAAGGTTAAAAGTAACATGGCCAAGGTATCACTTGAGATGTAGCACACCTGGTATTTAAATATGTCTGAGTGTTCAAAGATCATTCTTGGATCCATTATGGAATTATTAATTTTGTACATATTACCTGACATGTATTGAAGGCATTTATTATTTATTTTATTTTACATTATTTTGAGACGGAGTCTCACTCTGTTGCCCGGGCTGGAGTGCAGTGGCATGATCCTGACTCACTGCAACCTCTGCCTCTCAAGTTCAAGTGATTCTCCTGCCTCAGCCTCCCTAGTAGCTGGAATTACAGGTGCCCACCACTGCACCTAGCTAATTTTTGTATTTTTAGTAGAGATGGGGTTTCACCATATTGGCCAGAGTGGTCTCGAACTCCTGACTTCAGGTGATCCACCTGTCTTGGCCTCCCGAAGTGCTGGGATTACAGGCGTAAGCCACCACGCCTGGCTGGAGACATTTAATGTCAGAGATTAAAGTACAAAAATTGATACAAATTGGAGATGGCTACTACCTTCAGAGAGATAACAGGTTAATCAGAGAATTAGTATATACAAACATGTAGAAATATTAAATAAGCATATGCAAATATACAAATTATAAGTCTGAATTGAGCATAAAAAAGGGTACATGATTATATTAAGAAATGTGACAAGTCCATCTTCCTTCCTCTGTAAATGTATAGGTTCTTCCACCAAAGACACTACAGGCATATTCTGTTCCGTACAAGGGCACGGATTCCTGGACATAAGGGCATGGAGTAGAATAGCACCATATTGGGCATCTTTTCTGAATGGAGCTGTATTTCCAATATGTTAACCTAATACCAACTGTGTCAGCACAGACATTTTTGAGAAGCAGATGCCAAACCAGGGTTTGACATGTGAGATCTGGGGACTTAACCTTTTCTATGGGCAAAAGGGAAGGGAACAGGAGCAGGCAGAAACAGCTTTCAGATCACAAGTTTATACCTGTAAGAAGTTACAGAAAAAGAAGATTTGGGAAGGAAGGACTTCAGACCATGGCACAGTTCTGAGAAATACTCAGTCAGACTAAAGGGAGGAGTCATGAATCTTACAGAAGCAGGCTGACACCAGTTTCCTCACCATCTTAGGCATTCAGGGAGCAGTCAGGGGAAGTGTGGCCTGGAAGTTCACAGAGGAACCAGCTGGGCTGCTAGACATCTGCTCCATGAAGTAGGTTCTCCTGAAAGAGATCTGAACTGTGCATCTCCATGGCTGTCACATCTAAAATCAACATGGCCAGGCATGGTGGTGCACACCTGTAGTCTCAGGTACTAGGGAGGATGAGGGGAGAAGACAGATTCAGCCCAGGAGTACAAGGCTACCATGAGCCATGATCTTGCCTCTGCACTCCAGCCTAGGCAACAGAGAGAGACATCATCTCTTAAATAAATAAATAAATAATAAAATAAAATCAACATGCAACAAGGGTGTGTGGAATGATATCTTTACAATGTCTTAGCATACTTTATAGTTCCCCTAATGGGAAGTGAGTAGGCCTACACCATGATCCTCCCATCCATCTGAGGCTAGATCTCTTGATCTGCTTTAATGTCTGATGTATGTTTTAACCATAAAAAGGATCTTCTGTTCGTTTGTCCTTTCGAAACAAATAAAACTCTTTGTTGGAAATCAAAAGATCTTGGGTGGCAAAATTGGATGTCAGTGGCATAATAAGAGGCCATGAAGAAATAAACAAAGGAAAGCAAATGCTATGGGAGGCTAGTGCTCATTGGCCAAGAGAGTAATTGAGTATTTTATTGGCTGACTCATACCTTAAGAAATTACCTTGTTCAGTACTAACCGAGGTTTGCCTGGTGTCTTATCAACACGTTATCATATGCAACAGCAAACTTTCATTGATCGCCTATCGATTACACAGCTTTTTCCCTAGACCTGTGAATTAGAAAACGTCACCACCCTAAATACTATTAAAAATAACCACTCATACTTGTAAAGAGATTTGAAATTT
This sequence comes from Theropithecus gelada, assembly GCF_003255815.1. NCBI lineage: Eukaryota > Metazoa > Chordata > Mammalia > Primates > Cercopithecidae > Theropithecus > Theropithecus gelada. Next base: position 24,105,235 of record NC_037680.1, on the reverse strand, counting down.
ATGGTGCATATTTATATATGTTATTTTCAATATGTGAAACTGGTAAAACTGGATATATGCATAAGATACTTGTATTCTAGCTAAATTTTGATGAATACTCTATGCCAGACAATGTGCTCAGTGTGTTACAAGGATTATATCTAACCAACACAGCAGCCCCATGAAGTACCATTATTTCCCCATTTTACAGTTGAGGAAACTGATAATTAATCAAATTAAGCGACTCACCCAATATCAAATAGCTAGCAAGGGAAGGAAGAGGAAACTGAATCAAGATTTTATAGCTATAAAGTGATTACATAGCTACAAAGTGACTGCTTATAGCCAATCTTCCTCCGCCTTAAGTGATATCTAAGAATAAAGGCTAGTAGATGGCACATACTGAGTGATTTCTTCAAGTAATTAAATGCACCAGGAATTCAGAGAAATAATACTGGGTCCCTTCATTCTTGTAGAAACCCAATAATAGTTGTTGAATTAATGACCAAACAAAAGGAAAGGTTAAATGCATTCATAACAATGTTAAGTTAGTAAAATCACAGATATGATGACAGAGATTTTTCTCAGTCTATGGGTCAGCTTAACCAAAAGGCAGGAGAAGGAATGCCGTGAATTCCATGAGAATATAAATTATAAATGGAGGAAATTATTTGATAAACTAGACAACCTAGTACTCAGCTACCATTTACTTAATAATTTCTAATTGTCATACACTGTAGTAAACTATACATATAATTTTAAATATTTCTCAAAACCCATAATCTGAGGTTTATTGTTCCATTAAACATACATGAAATACTCAGAGAAATTAAGTAACTTGCTCCAGGTCAAAGAGCAAATAAGTTGCTCAGTCAAAATTTAATTTCAAACTAAAACTATGTCTCTTTTTACTGTATGGCAGTACCAAATTTCCAAAGAATTTGCGAGTTCTCAATGACTATATAGAGTAGCCAGTCAATGTCCACACTGGACCATTTAGTAAAGAACAAAGAATTTGTGAGTTCTCAATGACTATATAGAGTAGCCAGTCAATGTCCACACTGGACCATTTAGTAAAGAACAAAGAATTTGTGAGTTCTCAATGACTATATAGAGTAGCCAGTCAATGTCCACACTGGACCATTTAGTAAAGAACCAGTCAATGTCCACACTGGACCATTTAGTAAAGAACACAGAACTCCTAAAGAGAAATGGATTCTGGAAGTTACTCAGGTGGCTGTCATGTTTCAGTCTAAGACACCTTCACAATTACGAGACACCAGTAGTTGCTACCGTATAACAAAATTCAAGATTAATCAAATTTAACCTTGGAAAATATTACTTAAATCAATATGAATATCATCAAAGTCATGTTTTTCCTTTAATTAACTTCCTCTCCAAATAAGAAATAATGTCAGGTGTCATGAAATATTTGGTAAGATGTCCCTGAAAATATCACCAGAGTTTGTACACACTAATTCTTGACAAAACTGAAGAACTGTACAATCTTTAGACATGATGGGCCAATTGTTCTCATTTGCTGACCTTGGTTTTATTGAAGTATGATTAAATATACTTAGTGAATTCAATTCAATGAATATATATTGAGCACTTCCTACATAAAATCTATCATTAGGACAGGCGCGGTGGCTCATGACTGTAATCCCAGCACTTTGGGAGGCCGAGGCAAGTGGACCACAAGGTCAAGAGATCGAGACCATCCTTGCCAACATGGTGAAACCCCATTTCTACTAAAAATACAAAAATTATCTGGGCATGGTGGCACGTGCCTGTAGTCCCAGCTCCTCAGGAGGTTGAGGGAGGAAAATGGCTTGAACCAGGGAGGTGGAGGTTGCAGTGAGCCGAGATCGCGCCACTGCACTCCAGCCTGGCAACAGAGTGAGGCACCATCTCAAAAAAAAAAAAAAAAAAAAAAAAAATTGTATCATCAACTACCCTGGAGGCAAGGAAAGGGTTCAAAGTCTAATGTCTAATATGGTATAGCATCTGACCTCAGGGAACTTTGTAATTTTATAGGGGAGAAAAGCTGTCTACAAATGGATATAAAAGAATGCAGAATTTGAAAAGTGCCAGAACAGTAGTACACAGAATGCATTATAAAAACAAATAAGCATTCTCAACTCATGTAAGAGATACTACTTCTAACTGTAGAAAATATAGAAAGTTTCAGGGGTTTCAAACCCAACTCCTGACACCAAAGCTGTATAAGTTATCTATTACTATGCAACAAAGAACTCCAAAATTTTAGTGGCTTTAACATACGTCATATTATCAACTTCTGTCACATGCATATCCAGGTGCAGCTTAGCTGGATGCCTCTGCCTAAGACTTCCCACAGCGTTGCAGTGTCTTCTGAAGGTGCTACCAGGGAAGGATCCACTTCTAAGTCCCTCATATGGTGGCTGGCAGGATTCAATTATCCTCAAGTTGTTGGTTTGAGGGCCTTAGTTTCTCATTGGCCATTGGCTTGAAGCTTCCCTCAGTTGCTGGCCAAGTAGGCCTTTCTGAAGGATGGCTCCCAACATGGCAGCTGGCTTCTCTCAGAGAGAAAGAAGAAGAAAGTGTGCATGAACAAGATCTAAGTCATAGTCTTTATGGCATCTAATCTCAGGAGTGACATCCATCGCTTTGGCCATACTATGTATGGCATATATTAGGAAGGAGCACTCTGTACAGCCCACAAAGAGCAGGAATTACACAAGGTATGAATACCAAGAGGTAAGATTACTGAGGCCATCTCAGAGGCCACGCCCCACAGTTTGCCTTGAAGGGTAGGTAGAATCTCAGTTGATAGAAATACAAAGAGTTGGAGGGTACAGGTTTCAGGAAAAGAATAAGCCTATATGCAGAGGTGAGGAAAGAAACATAGAGGTTTGCTTGAGAAGAGCAAGAAGTTACTCCAGCCTGGTGGAAACATGAATGCATAACAAATATCAGAAAACAAGTCTTTGAAGTAGGTCAGGTTTCAACAACATTATGCTGACAAGTTAGAGCTTTATTATTTTAGATTTGGTGAATTGTCGATTTTTCTAACATAACACTAACAGAAACAGAAATGTACTTCAAGCTAATTGACCTGAAAGTCCTCTGAAAGGTGGACTTGAAGTGTGAGAGTTTGTGCAGGCAGAATCCTTTAAGGGAGCGACTCTAAAAGACAGCTACTATTAGGTACCGAAGCAGGGCAGCAGCAGTGGGGGGCGGCGGCGGGGGAAGAAAGGGGTCAACTGGAATAGTGTATTTTATGCCTTACTGTGCGTTCCTATAAATGAAATTTTTTCAACTTCTGATTCTCAAAATACCTAATATTATATGGATTTTCAAAGGTTTTACATTTTCTATTATTCTTTCCCCTAACTCTTTCATGCCCTGCTTCAGGGCAACTGTTACCTATTGAATGTCATGCTAGCAAAAACATTTGATCTGAACCTTGCCCATTTGCCCCTGCTGCCTCAAAGCAGGAAACACATGACCTGTCTTTGATCACACTTTTTTCCTAAAATGAAAACATCCTCCAATATGTGATTCTTATAAAAGGTGAGTGTTAAAATTCTGGGATAAACCACATTTAAGCCCTGGGACTCAGTTAAAGTTAATGAAAACATATCAGGATAAGAGAAGCTGTTGCAAGGTTTGGGGGCTATTTAATTCTTTTTCAAACATCAGAAAACCTGCCCAGCCTCAACATAGACAAAAGCTGGAATGAGTGCTCAATTAGTAGCAGTTTCTCAGCATTTTGTCCAATTACCTAATAAAGAAAACGAGAACCTCGGTACATAAATTTGTTCCATTATGGAAGCAACCTTCGGTGGGTTAGCCAGTCAGCTTTATTATTCAAATCATCAATGTGATGCTTGTAAGATGAAACAAAGGCAGCTCTTTAATGATAAATATTACAATACAGCTACTTTTCACATGTCTCCACACACACACATTGTGAACCATTCATTGCAGTATAAACAAGAGACAACCAGTGACAATTCAGATAGAAGAAAAATAGAGACAGCCCAAAACAGAACAGATTATCCAGTTAGCACTCTGACATTATTGCTGCTTTTAGGGAACAGCTGACTTTAGTCATCAGTTTCCATCATCTGTTGTATTTCTTTTACAGACTCTTGCTTATAGAACTTTTCACAAAAGATGCTGGGTAAAAATCAGAAATAGATAAAAGTCTGGGAAACAATCCTTCAAATTAGCTCCCTCTCTCGCTTTAATTGCAAGAAGGGATACAGTTCTTAGGAGGGTATGCCCTTTGACAGATTGCTCAGCAGCAGAGAGGTGGGACTCTCAGGTATCAACAAAGTCACTGCCAGATTCACCACAGCCTGAGTATCCTGGAGTGCTACAGGCTCAGAGCAAGAGAATAAAGACCCAGAAACGGCTTAAGAGATAAGCTGCTAGAACTGAAGTCAGGGTCAGGGCTTCTGGAAACGTAAAAGCTGACACATATCACCAAAAGTATTACAGCTAGCACTACTCACATATGTTTTTGTATTGTTCTCCTTACATTTGGACACATATTTTTTTACTCTTGAACACAAAGAATAGGTTGTACATATTCCAACAGCATCCTGCAGCCAGATTTGCCTGAACTTAACAAACACCTTCTACAGAACCCCTATCACCTATGCAGACCCCAACTTCTACACTGCTACTCATCTTGCCCTAATTCTCCTTAATTCGTGCCCATTAGTCCACCATATTCTAGACATTACAATAAACATCATGGTCATAAGACATCTACTTTTAGTAGTGTCTAGTAGACCTTCTTCTTAATTACAAATGGCATATGACTTTTCCTAAGATCCTTGAAATCTACTGTATGCCTGGCCTTAGCTCTCCTTATACCAACATTTTTAGATATCTCACTTCTTTTACTTACAAAGCCTCCCTAAGCACATTCCAAGTAACACTATCCTGAGTGACTCAACAAACACCACCAAAATGACACGGTCTCTGAAACTGTACTATCTTTTCTTAATCTCACAATTCATCAAGGAGTGATCCAGTGACAGTAAAACAGTCATCCAGCTTAAATAATGCTACTTTATCTTCAACTGCTCAAATAGCATTATTTAAGCAATCATACCCACAAATTACCTGACATCATAGAGTCTTATTTTCTCCCACACTATCCAAATGAACTTGGGAAACTATTTGTAAATGTTTTCAAGATGTGGCATGATTTCCCTAGATTTCAGAGAAAGCCCACACCCTAGCACAATGGAAGTCCATGAAAGACACAAGTGATTTAATCTCCACTATTTTCAAGTGAAGGAAAATACCTTGTGGACTCCTTACCCCCATTCTATAAAGTGGATACTAGATATATTATTTTTATGTAGTCTATGAATGTGGTCATCTTAAGAGATAAAATGCAGAAGGGTAACACAGATTGGCCACCATGCTTGTCTCTGAGCTGTCATCATGCAGACTTTCTTAGAAAGCAGATGACCCATTGTTTGTGAGCCACACTTCTTCTTCATAGCTGGTATCCTCCTTTGAAATATTGTCATGTTTTATGGTTTGGCTGTGTCCCCACTCAAATCTCATCTTGAACCGTAGTTTCCATAATCCCCACGTGTCAAGGGAAGGACCCAGTGGAAGGTAATTAATCATGGGGGCGGTTACCCCCATCCTGCTGTTCTCATGATAGGCAGTGAGTTCTCATGAGATCTGATCATTTTATAAGGGGCTTTTTCCCCTTTTCAGCACTTCCCTCTCCTGCTGTTTTGTGAAGAAGGATGTGTTTGCTTCCCTTTCTACCATGATTGTAAGTTTCCTGAGGCCTTCCCAGCCATGTGGAACTGTGAGCCAATCAAACTTCTTTTCTTTATAACTTACCCAGTCTCAGGTATCTCATCATAACAGCATGAGAACAGAATAATATATCAGGTAATTCTATTTTCCAGCAAAGTAGATGAAATAATAAGAATAGTTACTCACACATGAAGGATTTTCCTCAAGGGCAATCATCTTAACAAGCATTTTTTTTTTTTTTTTCAAAATTAGCTGATCTGCAGTTCTATTAAAACACCATGACTCTCGCCCTGCTCTCTTCACCCCAAAAGAAGGAAAGTAAAGATAGATTCCCATTAGATAAAAAGTTTAAAAGGCTAAAAAAGTCCAGGCAAAATGCTCCAATATTCTAAAGTGACACAAAGGTGCCAACATACGTTTGGTCCTAGGTACATACCAGTGTAACATTGCGATTTCACTAATTATCCTGACACTTCTAATATGGACAATTATTTCAAAATATTTTTCAGAAAGTAGGCATTTAATGAAGCTTCTTTGCATAGCTCCCCAATTAGAAGAGGACCTGCTAGAGATGGATTATTTTTAATCGAATGACAATTGATAGTTGCGAACTGGTCACAGGTAGGTGTCCTCTTTTTATAATAAGAAATACTCTATAGGCATAAATGAATTTCAATCACTTTTTCATTATAGTTTAACGTTTTAAGTTAGTTTGGCATGTAATAATGCCTAAATATTTGTGCTAATACATACTGTGAATATCATCCATGAAGACCAGCACAGAGGGCCACTTATACTGTTCCCTAGAAGAGTGACCATTTTTGACATTTTTTTCTCATTTACTAAAATAGCATATTACTTATTTCTAATAATATTAGCTAATACATATGGAGGATCTATAATGTACCAGGATCTTTAGATGTGTTCTCTCTAATTCTCAAAAGGTGGTATTGTCCCTAATTTTACAGATGAGAAAGTGGAAGCTAAAGAGCACTGCTTTCCAGACCCAGATCTACGAAGACACAAAGCTCACACTCCACCTATTTCCCTCTGCTTACATGAAGAACATTTTAAAAAGTCCATTAGACCTTTAAAGAAAGGAAAGTAGGATGGTGCCAAAGATTACATTTCCCCAGGCTTATCTACAGAGACCTTCAGAGTTCACCATAGTTTTTTTTTTTCTCATATCTTTTGCCAACTTGAGCCCAATCGAATTCTGTGCAGCAAACAGGTGAGAATATCAACATAGACATAAATATACACATTCCAACACATATGTCTAGAAATAAATTTGAAGAAGTACTAAATAACTGAATAGCCAATGTGACAGCATCAAAAATCAAAATCTGAGTTTCAAGTGCATAATAAGTATTCAGGACTGTGCTAGGCATTATGGCAATTAAAAACAGATGTAGACATCACAATGTGAAACTGGTAACAGACACGGGCACAAAAGTAAAAGGACATAGAGACACATGAGCAACTTTATCTTGAGCAAATATAACATTTTTGAAGGTACAAAGACTCACAGGACACAGGACTTTGTGTATTACTGATGGATGCAGTGTGAATTGTGGATGCTGCATACTTAAATTTGGTTGAGCCCATTTAAAACAACAACAATAACACATTCTTTCAGGTATGTGGGAATGATTTGGTGAGTGGGGCAGGGGGTGATTTTTCAGAGTTCTTCAAATGATGGGAGAGGTACACTGTGGAAGACTGGAAAGGGATTCAGGTAGAAAGTGCAGTCTGAAGGAAGATGCAGGCGGGAGTTAGAGTGTATTGAACAAAGTGGGTGGTGAGGAAGTCTGCCTGTTAAGAAGTGGAGGAGGCATTTATTATAAGCAAAGGATATGTCAAAATTACCCTTTTTAAATAGCTGAATTAATGTTTAAACTCATAAAGGATCCAATTTACTGAAAATTATTGAGTCCCTTATGGAAAACCAATAGTGATTACAACTTAGAGAGCTGTTGTTCTATAGCCTGGGACTTATGTGCCATATGTGTTTATCTTTTTCACTAGCCTACTTACATGCGATACTACTACAGCAGCTTTCAAGATGAACATTTGACAAGCCAGCTCACCGCCGACTGACACCTCCATTTCAGCTGGCCTGACATATATAGAAAGAAACTGAATGTTTATTCGTGTGCTTTCCGGATTTGACATATGTGCTATATAAGAGTCGCCAAAGGAAACTTTAGAAAAGAAATTAAGAAGGGTACTTGTCAGTTTATTAATCAAAGTTTACCTGCTTCACATTACTCAGAGACAAATTAAGCTGGCTACTATGGTGCTTCAAAAACATCTGCTAACAAAGTCAGAAGTAATGATAAACAAACGAGTTCCCTTTGTGGTTGATTTTCATCCAGCTGCATTTAATTATAATAGCACTATCAAAGAAAGCTCCCCATTAGCTGCTAATTCAGAATGACTTCAGAAGAAACTCCCAAAGCCTCCAGTGATATTCCTCCAACTCCAACAACTTCCTAATCTCTGCCAATGTTTATGGAGAGCCATATTAAGGAACTTTGGTTATCAGTCCTAGCTTATGGACTGCCAAAGTGGTATTTGTTGTTTTTTCTAAAGACTACATTTGTAAAAATGTGACCAATTAAATTTTTTAAATGAAAAAATTTATAACTTTAGATTAGATAATAAAATGCCTCAAAAAGATAAAGAGAAGTCTTATTTTAATGCATAGTACAAGTAAAATGCAAGTCCAGTCATGTAATTAATCAGTTTACATTTACTATAGCTAGAAATAAAGTGGCACTCGATTTTTCAAATTCAGGCTGATTAGTTTTCAAATAAACAAATAACCGAAGCCTCTCAGAAGAACACTCTTTCCACCCAACTCAATAATGAATCACTATAAACCATCCTTTTGATTGATCAGCACTGATTCTTACAAATTCCCAGGTATACATTCTTCCATTGACAGTCTCAACACCTCAATAAAATTCTGTAGCACCTCCTTTTTTTCATGCTTTCTCAAATAGAAGTATGAATGATTCCTCACTCAAATTCGGCTTCTACCTGGCCAGGAAGCAACCATGAAATCAAAAGCTCACATGTGCAAATCATACTTAGCTGTATGTGTGCCTTTGCTGAACCAACCCGGGAGCACACTATACCTCTTTTATTTGTCTTTGGGTGAGCTGAGGAAGTGCAAGTTAAAGGGGAGATGGATAACCTGGAAAAGTATATATGTTAATTTGGTACTAAACTCTGTATTAAGAACAACAAACCAACAAGCCAAAAGTAGAGAAGTTTCACTAAGACAATAATGAATGCAAAGTCACCAAGATTGAGAATGGTAAGCATTTGCCAGTATTGAATCTGACCAACCTCTGAGGATCCATCTCATAATATATTTTCCCAACATCTACATGAAATAAGTTCATGTAGATGTTGGGAGAGGCACATGAGATTGGAGTGATATGGTTTGGCTCTGTGTCCCTACCCAAATCTCATCTTGAATTATACTCCCACAATTTCCATGTGTTGTGGGAGGTTCCTGGTGGGAGATAATTGAATAATGGGAGCAGTTTCTCCCATACTGTTCTCATGGTAGTGAATAAGTCTCATGAGATCTGATGGTTTTATTAGAGGACACCCCTTTCACTTGGCACTCATTCTCTCTCTTTGCCTGCTGCCATCCATGTAAAACATGACTTGCTCCTCCTTGCCTTCCACCATAATCATGATGCCTCCCCAGCCATGTGAAACTGTAAGTCCATTAAACCTATTTTTCTTTCCAGTCTCAAGTATGTCTTTATCAGCAGCATGAAAATGGACTAATACAGCAAATTGGTACCAGTAGAGTGGGGCGCTGCTGAAAAAGTACTCAAAAATTGGAAGCAAATTTGGAACTGGGTAACAGGCAGGGGTTGGAACAGTTTGGAGGGCTCAGAAGAAGTCAGGAAAATACAAGAAAGTTTGAAACTTCCTAGAAACTTGTTGAATGGCTTTGTCCAAAATGCTGACAGCAATATGGACAATAAGGTCCAGGTCGAGGCGGTCTCAGATGGAGATGAGGAACTTGTTGGGAACTGGAGCAAAGGTGACTCTTGTTATGTTTTAGCAAAGAAACTGGTGACATTTTGCCCCTTCCCTAGATATTTGTGGAACTTTGAACCTGAGAGAGATGATTTACGGTATCTAGCAGAAGAAATTTCTAAGCAGCAAAGCATTCAAGAGGTGACTTGGGTGCTGTTAAAGGCATTCAGTTTTATAAGAGAAGAAGAGCATAAAAGTTTGGAAAATTTGTAGCCTGAAAATGTGATAGAAAAGAAAATCCAATTTTCTGAGGAGAAATTCAACTGGCTGCAGAAATTTGCATAAGTAACAAGGAGCCAAATGTTAATCCCCAAGACAATGGGGAGAATGTCTCCAGGGCATGTCAGAGGTCTTCATGGCAGTCCCTCTCATCACAGGCCCAGAGGCCTAGGAGGACAAAATGGTTTCATGGGACAGGCCCAGGGTCCCTGCGCTGTGTGCAGCCTAGGGATTTGGTGTCCCATGTCCTGGCCACTCCAGCTGTGTCTAAAAGGGTCAACATAGAGCTCAGGCTGTGGCTTCAGAGGGTACAAGCCCCAAGTCTTGGTAGCTTCCATGTGATTTGAGCTTGTGAGTGCACAGAAGTCAAAAATTGGGGTTTGGGAACCTCCTAGATTTCAGAGGTTGTATGGAAACACCTGGATGCCCAGGCAGATCTTTGCTGCAGGGGTGGGGCCCTCATGGAGAACCTCTGCTAGAGGAGTGCAGAAGGGTAATGTGGGCATGTGGGCTTGGAGCCCCCACACAGAGTCCCTACTGGGGCACTGCCTAGTGGAGCTGTGAGAAGAGGGCCACCATCTTCCTGACCCCAGAATGATAGATACATTAACCGCTTGCACTGTATGCCTGAAAAAGCTATAGACACTCAATGCCAGCCTGTGAAAGCAGCTGGGAGGAAGCTGTACCCTGCAAAGCCACAGAGGTAGAGCTGCCCAAGACCATGGGAACCTACCTCTTGTATCAGCATGTCCCAGATGTGAGACATTGAGTCAAAGGAGATCATTTTGGAGCTTTAAGATTTTACTGCCCTGCTGGATTTTGGACTTGTATGAGACCCTGTAGCCCCTTTGTTTTGGCTAATTTCTCCCATTTTGAATGGCTATATTTATCCAAAACCCATACCCTCATTATATCTAGGAAGTAACTAACTTGCTTTTGCTTTTACAGGCTCATAAGCAAAAGGAACTTGCCTTGTCTCATATGAGACTTTGAACTGTGGACTTTTGAGTTAATGCTAAAATGAGTTAAGACTTTGGGGGACTGCTGGGAAGGCATGACTGTGTTTTGAAATGTGAGGAAATGAGATTTGGAAGGGGCCAGGGGCAGAAACAAATGGTTTGACTCTATGTCCCCACCCAAATCTCATCTTGAATTGTACTCCCATAATGCCCATATGTTGTTGGGGGGACCCAACGAGAGATAATTGAATCATGGGGGCAGTTTCTCTGATAATGTTCTTGTGGTAGGTAGTGGTGAATAAAGTCTCAGGAGATCTGATGATTTTATAGGGGGAAACCCCTTTCACTTGGCACTCATCCTCTCTCTTTCCCGGCTGCTCCATGTAAGATGTGACTTGCTCCTCCTTTCCTTCCACCACGATTGTGAAGCCTCCTCAGCTATGTGGAACTGTAAGTCCATTAAACCTCTTTCTTTTGTGAATTGCCTAGTCTCAGGTATGTCTTTATCAGCAGCATGAAAACAGACCAATACAGGGAGAATGAGAGAAGCTTTTGCCTACTGAAAATATTGATATCTCTGGAAAGTTTTGTTTATGCTTGTTCCTCTCTTTGTTTTTCAAGGAAGAACAAAATATCTCTAGATGAAACTAATTTTTAAGCTTCCTAACTTCTATTCTCAATCCTCAAGGAGACAGGCATGTTTATGAGGACTGTACAACTTGTCATAAGGGAAAATATAAGTAAGAGAAGATACCATTGCTTTTAGGCACATTTTGTGCAAACTTACTTTCAGTGATCCATCAGGGTGAGCATATGACATTAATTTCACCATTGGCACAAAGATCAAATGATGTTGCCAGTGTTATTTTTCTGTTTATGATAATATTTGTGATGACTTGAACACCCTCCTCCAATTGGCTTGAGAACAAGTATTATTCTTCTGTGTTTGGTTTCATAAAGCTGGGATCTATCCTATTTCAAAAATAACGTGAAGGAAGAAGCATGGTCTTTGGTAGTACTCAATCAAAACTAGGATTTTCCAAATGGTTGCTTTGGGAGAAGTGCATTAATGTCCATGTTCATTTTTCTGCTCTAAAGATCCTAAAATTCTTCTCCCTGAAAACCTGAGCAAATGGAGGCATGGGCCCATCTTTTCAAATCAGACTTTTTCTCACATTATTTGCCCTTTCTTTTGAATAATGAGGTGTTTTACAGTGGAATAAACATTTTGGAGCATGGAAAACCCTGTGTAAAAAATCTTATTACCTTCCAATATAAAAGTCCTTGAGAGTAACCTAGGAGGTCACTTCAGTTTCTCTAATGACCAACCACAGTGTCTTAACTTTAAATAATATTTGCTCATTTTCTCCTCTATATTGTAGATCTACACACAGTTATTGGCTGTTCTTATAGCTTATATGAATCTCTGAGAATGCATATATACTCATAAGGCATATATATTTCCATTTTTGAACACTAAGTCTCTAAGGTTTCAGCATTATATAAATACATAGCTAAAAGGAAAAGAAAAGTTTACAAAATGCTCAGGAAGTTTCAGCAGGCAAAATGAACCCTAGAATATACAGTAGTATAGTTATTTACAAATCCAGAATGGTGAGTGGGCCAACTTATGTCCTGAACCTTTCCATGCCTTGGGTTCTATAACTTTAGGCCTTACACTTGCCTTAATCTTCTTCTTTAAAAAAAAAAAATTAACTGAGAAAATTCATTGAGAAGTATATTTTCCTCTCTGCAGGTAAAAAAAATTTCCATTGCAAAATATAGAATCTAAATATTTTTTACATTTCAATTCTCTACAACCATTTGGGAAAAATGTTTACTGATTTTAAAAATAATTGAAGCCCACTCATCTAGTTCAACACTTTCATTTTCCAGGAAAAAAAGAAAACTCAAAGAAGTTAAGGACTTGCCTAAATTCAACACTTACAAGATTAGAACATGAAAAAGACTAGTACGTCTTCTGTCTGCAAGTTCAATACTATCTGTTTTATGGTAGTTCCAAAAGAAAAAATAATGATAATTTCTTATGCATAATTCCACCAATTATTTTACTACTACCTATCATCTTATCTTCCCCTGGACAGCATCAAATGTTCTGCTCCGCTTGTAAACTATTTTTTTGGCTTCACAGCATTCCACGTCTTTCTAGTCAAGACTTTTGTAGATGTCACAAAATCATAAGGTTGTGAGTTGCTCTCAGAAAGTGGAGATCAACGTATTTACTTTATTTGGCATGCTGCTTGTCACATCAATATGTAAATGTGGTTGTTTAAAAATACCACTTATTGATGTTAACTTCATCTGCAACTTCCTTTGCAACTTAAAAATCAAGCTTGTATTAGTCCGTTCTTATGCTGCTAATAAAGACATACCTGAGACTGAGTAATTTATAAAGGAAAGAGATTTAATTGACTCATAGTCTGGCATGGCTGGGGAGGCCTCAGAAAACTTACAATTATTGCAGAAGGGGAAGCAAACACGTCTTTCTTCACATGGCAGCAGGAAGGAGAAGTATGAGCAAAAAGGGGAAAAGGCCCTTACAAAACCATCGGATTGCCTAAGAACTCACTCACTATCATGAGAACATCATGGAGGTAACCACCCACATGATTCAATTACCTCGCACCAGGTCTCACCTATGACACATGGGGATTGCGGGAACTACAAGTTGAGATTTGGGTGGTGACACAAAGGCTAACCATATCATTCCACCCCGGGCCCTCCCAAATCGCATGTCCTCACATTTCAAAACACAATCATGCCTTTCCAACCGTTCTCCAAAGTCTTAATTCATTCCAGCATTAACCCAAAAGTCCAAGTTCAAAGTCTCATCTATGACAAGGCAAGTCCCTTCAGTCTATGAGCCTGTAAAATCAAAAGCAAGCTGGTTACTTCCTAGATACAATGGGAGCACAAGCATGGGGTAAATACACCTATTTTAAATGGAGAAATTGGCCCAAAAAGGGAGACTACAGGCCCCATTCAAGAAATTCAACAAGGCAGTAATCTTAAAGCTGCAAAATAATATTCTGTGACTCCATGTCTCATATCCAGGTTATGTTGCTCTAAGAGGTGGGCACCCATACCCTTAGGCAGCTCCGACTCTGTGGCTATGGCTTTTTAGGGTACAGATCCCCTCCCACCTGCCTTTGTGGGCTGGCATTGAGTGTGTCTGGCTTTTCCAGGTGCATGGAGCAAACTATCAATGGATCTACCATTCTGGGGTCTGGAGGACAGTGGCCGTTTTCTCACAACTCCACTAAACAGTGTCCCAAGGGAGCTCTGTGTGGAGCTCTGACCCCACATTTCCCTTCAGCACTGCCCTAGCAAAGGTTATCCAAGAAGGGTCTGCCCTAAAGCATACTTCTGTCTGGACATCCAGGCATTTCCATATATCCTCTAAAATCTAGGCAAAGGTTTCCAAACATCAATTCTTGACTTCTTTGCCCCTGTAGGCCCAGTACCATGTGTAAGCTGCCAAGGCTTGGGGCTTGCTCCCTCTGAAGCAATGGCCTGACCTGTATATTGGCCCCTTTTAGCCACAGCTGGAGCTGAAGCAGCTGGGATGCAGGGCACCTTGTCCCAAGGCCACGTAGAGCAGGGGGGCCCTCAGCCCAGCTCAGAAAACCATTTTTCCCTCCTAGGCCTCCAGGCCTGTGATGGGAGGGGCTGCCGTGAAGGCCTCTGACATGCCCTGGAGACACTCCCTGCATTGTCTTGGTGATTAACATTTGACTCCTTTTTACTTATGCAAATTTCTACAGCAGGCTTGAATTTCTCCCAGAAAATGGGAATTTCTTTTCCATCACATGATCAGGCTGAAAGTTTTCCAAACTTTCATGCTCTGCTTCCTCTTGAATGCTTTGCCACTTAGAAATTTCTTCTACCAGGTAGCCTAAATCATCTCTCTCAAGTACAAAGTTCCACATATCTCTAGGGCAGGGGCAAAATAACACCAGTCTCTGTATAGCAAGAGTGACCTTTATTCCAGTTCCCAACAAGTTCTTTATCTCCATCTGAGGCCACCTCAGCCTGGACATTTTGTCCATATCACTATTAGCATTTTGGTCAAAGCCATTTAATAAGTCTTTGGGAAGTTCTAAATTTTCTTACATCTTCCTGTCTCTGAGCCCTCCAAGTCTCTAGGAAGTTTTAAACTTTCCCACATTTTCCTATCTTCTTCTGAGCCCTCCAAACTGTTTCAGCCTCTAGCTGTTTCCCAGTTCTAAAGTTGCTTTCACATTCTAGGGTATCTTTACAGCAGCACCCCACTATCCGGTACCAATTTACTGTATTTGTCTGTTCTCATGCTGCTAATAAAGACATACCTGAGACTGGGTAATTTGTAAAGGAAAGAGATTTAATTGACTCACAGTTCAGCATGGCTGGGGCAGGTTCAGGAAACTTAAAAACATGCCAGAAGGGGAAGCAAGGAATCTTCCAAGTGGTGGCAGGAAGCAGAAGAATGAGCAAAAGGGGAAAAGTGCTTTATAAATCCATCAGATCCCCTGAGAACTCACTCACTATCATGAGAATAGCATGGAGATAACCACCACAATCATTCAATTATCTCCACCTGGTCCCGCCCTTGACACATGGGGATTATGGGAACTACAATTCAAGATGAGATTTTAGTGGGGACACAGCCAAACCTTATTAAGGCTCAAATTTATTCGAAGTTGTGAATTTATTTTCACAGCAATATTCATCTAACAAATACTTCCTAAATATGTCCTGTGTATAAATAACTGATATCTTGCCTGATTTTCACATCCAGTATTGGCAGACACAGGGACACTATTATATGTAAGTGAAAATATCACCATTATATTGGAATCTAGGGGCAGGGAGATGATTTCCAGCTAGGTAGTACAGAATAGGCAGGTAAGCATATCTTGTGAAGATGGTGGCTTTATAGGTATCCTAGAAGAATGGGTAGAATCTCAATGCCAGAAATAGAAAGAAGGTTTTCTAGGTGGTATCTAATATGGTTCAGAAGAGTAAAGCCAGTTGAACTCAGTGTAAAATGTGCCTGAAACAGTGCTCCAATAACCAGAAATATCTCCATGACCTATCTCACGTCTTCTCTTTGAACCTCCGCCAGATCAATGTTCTCACTTCTTATGCTGTGCCCTCCAGTTAGATTCTGTCTCTGTCCCCTTTGGATTGACACTTCCACTAGACTGCTTGCCAGGCTTTCAATTTTGGTTCCATCCATGAATACATTCTATGAGATCACCTGGAGTCTGGGCTCCTTGCCTGATGGTCAGCTCAGTGCCATTCATGTCAGTCCCATGTTGCTCAGCCCGTCTGCCCAGATCCATGCTCTTCAAACATTGTAGGAGAGAAAAGGACATGAGAAATAGACAAATGTATTTCGGAATGGTCCCAACGTGAACATTCTTTATTTTGTTGCATTAATTGGCTCATCTAATGTACTCTGCAATTCTTCCTGTCCCTGTTCTTTGAAGACAAATTCCACAGATTTTTTTATCCTCAGTGTTTAAAATCAAGTCTAGAACAAAACATTAATTTCACATCAAAATTAAAGTATCTCCTCTTTTTCTATCTGAACTTTGACTTGTGGCTTGGGTCCTGCAATGCAGAAGTGAGGTATGCTTTGCTTTATTTATTCCTTTTTCTTTCTTTTGCCCTGTCACTCCCTCTCTGCCTTTCTTTCTGCTATTCTGGGTTTCCCTTGGGTCTCAGCATTGTTGGGCTCTCAAAGGGTCTGGGGTGAGGTGAAAGTCTGTGTGGCAGTCATCCAAATGCTGATCCTGCACTTTTTATGGGCTCCTCAGAGGCCCCCATCTCCCGGAGGCTTTCTGAGATGGATGGTGCATTCTATGGCTGACCTCTCATCTCTCTCATCTCCTACCCCTGGCTGACTACTCAACAGTTTCTTAGGGGTGCAGTTCCCATGACACAGGAGGCTTCCAAGGCCTCCATTTGATCCACGAAACACTCACACATCTTTGTCATACAAAATGTGGATGTCGTAGGCTGCCCCACTACTGCTGTGTCATCTTGCTCTGTGTTGCAGATGCTCCAGCTATTTCTCACTCAGAGAGAAGAGGGACCAGTCCCCATGTTTGCATAACTCCAAACAAACTCCTTGAGATATATGTGAAACTCTCCTTAGAGCTTTCCTACCTTCTACTCTGCTGTCAGGACGAGCATGGGGCTAATGAACTCCTATGGCTCAGTAAGCTTTCCTCAGGAGATGAAGATGCGAGTCTTCCTTTTTGACAGATACTCCAATTTATATGAATAATTTTCTTATAGTCCTTCTTGGTAGGCTTGAAAGGAGAGGGAGGAAAGAATGCAAAACACTCTCCCTCTATGCCTGCAGCTCACTCATTCAATGCATTCAAATATGTTCTAGTTTTCTGCTTACATCAGCTGGATGAGGTGGGGGAGCATGTCTTTTTATGGAATATGAGCCACCTGTTGCCTATTCCCCTCAGCTTTGACTCTTCAGTCAAAATTCTGAAGCGTCGAGAGAAGTTCCATTCAGCACCGTTTTGCAATAATATTTGTGTAGGAGGGTAGTGACAAAAAGGCTGCAGGGAGGTGCTAGTTTCTATGGAAATGGAATCTTATTTAAGAGGCTATGGGATAGAAACAAAGGTTTTTTGATTTAGCATTTTAGGCAATGCTAACATTTACATTCCAAAATTGTCCTCCATGCTTTCCTTATAAGTCAATTCTTAAAGTTGAAAAGTAATTGAAAAAAAATTTGAAACTTATTTTGCTTTTTTACGAGTGTTACATTGTTGTTGTTCACCAAATACCTGCAATGTCTTTCTAGGCAGAAGGTAAAGTTGCATTTCTCTTCCACAGTGGAATTGACATGGCCACCTCAATTTCTTTGAACTACAAAATGAGAATGGAAGTAACATGTGGAAGCTTTAAGAGCCAGTGCAAGATAGGTAATGCATTCTCCATCTTTCTCCCTAAAAAGACTGTTCCAGAGAATGGCTGTTCTTTCTTATCCTGGCCACCAGAGTGAGGACCACACAGAGCTGAGGCTCCACCAACTTTGGAAATCATATTCAGTGTGAGTGAGAAAGAAACATTCTTTCCATCCTCTGAAATTCAGGGTGTGTTTGTTACTATAGCATCACCTACCCCTCCTTACTAATAGGAGTATATACATATTTTACACTAGAACCAAGTAGTGCGCTACGGTTAGTATTTTCTGTATTTCTTAAACTTCTCTCCACTATTTACTGTCCTATGCTGCTCATAGGAATTAGATTTCCTCTTTTATATTCCACTGACTACTTAAAAACATGCTGTAATTTGCCTGAATTTTCAGTTATACATCTTATACAAAATTAATGTTTTAACTGGATTTACCATCATGTCTTAATATCAATTACTGTCTGATACAAATGTTGGTTTTCTTTAAGGAAGGTGATGTTTCTTGAAGAGACTGGTGGAGAGGCAGAGCAGAAGTTGGACTCTAAGTTTATAGATCTCACTTGATATAGACGGGAACAAATCGAATAGAGGAGTTTGCATTGGAGTAAGTAATGGACACCTTCTTCCTTGAGAAGAGACTAAAAGAAAACAAACAAAAAGGATTCTGAAAAAACGATTGTTAATATCCAGGGAAAACCTCTGTTCAGTTAGAAGCAACCTCATCTCTTGTGAATCCTATAGATGAGAGCATAGTACAATAAAGGGACCCCTTAATTCCCTAGATATTTACTGAGCTATCTTATTATGCTAGGGCCTATTGATAATTAAATTGTGTCTAAGTCGGTCCTTCTCCAATAGGAGACAACATCTTCTGAAAGAGAATAAATGGATAACACTTCCAGAGAAGTACATGTGCCTCCTAGGATTCAGTTTAAGTATGGGAGATGGACAACTTTTACAGATTTGTACGATTAAAATAAAATGTTTTATAAAGAGAACACCATGAGGACCATGTAGCTTAGTGCTCCAACCAGAAGTGTCTATTTTTAAGCTGTCAGTGAATTTCAAAGCAACACACATTTCTTGAAATACTACTGTGTGTAACTTGCTGCACTAGGCCTTGTTTCAAAATGTTTGTCATTTTCTCAAATACCACATGCTTCCCTACTCAGGAATTTAAGATAACTTCTTAATGCTTAAAAAACTTAAGCTTAGCCCTCAATACTGTATATTAAACGACTGCTTCTTGCCTCTGTGTATTTAACTATTATTATTTCACCCACATGCTCCTACACACTAACCAAAGCAAATTATAGTACTTCCAAATTGTTTGAAAAGCTCTACCTCTATGCGTCAACTGCTGCAGTCCTCTACTTACCCTCACCCAAAGAAGGCCTCTTATTATTTTCTTCATTCTACACTAATCTTGTCCTCCAATATACTTCAAAACTATGTTGCAAATATATGTCTACTGGGATGTCTTGCTTAATTAACTCCAAACCAATACTGATTACTCTTTTATTCTGGATTTCATGTTTACTTATATAATTATTTAATTTCATTGCTATAAAAGACCCACAGATGTATAGATAATTGCCGACGATTATCATTACTTGGGGAAAAATCAGGGTCAAAACCTAGTTTCCCTGGCTCTCCATTTGTTTCCATGCTACCTGTACCCATATCATATTTCCTACTTTTCAATAACCATAGGCTTGATAGCTCTCTCAAGCTGACTTTTAGTATACTTCTTTCCTCACTTGCAAAATAGTAATTTTAGATGCATTTTAAAATAATATTAATACAAACTATAATTTATTAGGAAATATATATTAATACACTTGCATCTCAAACAATCCAATGAAATAGGTACTATTACAACTGTCATTATCATTTTGCATATAAAGTTTCTGAGACAGAGAAGACTTAAATAACTTTTTCAAGATAGAACACTGACTACCTGAGATTCAAGCCCAGGTAGTCAAGCTCCAAAGCTTATTATCATAATTACCTTCCTATAGAGGGATATTTTGTGCACAAATAAACCAGAATTTATATATCTAAATGA
The DNA here is from genome assembly GCF_003255815.1 of Theropithecus gelada. Classification (NCBI taxonomy): domain Eukaryota; kingdom Metazoa; phylum Chordata; class Mammalia; order Primates; family Cercopithecidae; genus Theropithecus; species Theropithecus gelada. Next base: position 24,085,213 of record NC_037680.1, on the reverse strand, counting down.
GTGTACACTCTTTCAAATCAGTCATCTTGGGATATTACACATTTATGCCAATGATCTGATATTTTTCCAGAATATTTTTAGACCTGAGGTTCTGGAATTTACATGAGCATATCTAGAGCGCTCTTGTAAATATTCACAACAAGAGCAAATCCTTTTCCTATGAGGACAATTTCTATTTTGGAACCAGTCAAAAGTCAGTTATTGCAGGGCTAAATAAGAATGCTAAGTAAATTTTGTAAAACCCTTTCCAATAAAAAATTTACTGGAGATATAAAATAATAAGACTATTTTGTGGGGAGTGAGTCATAAGCTTTCCATACTAAGGCAAAAGTTCCCAAAACATCTTGAGTTAACATCCCATAATGCCTGAATAGACTCCCATAGCAAACATTCCCTTCCTAAGCATTTACTTTTTTTTATTCCAGCAACATGCTCTGTTTTCTCTTAGGGACACCGAACTTGATGTGATCTGAGTGAAGCTCTTTGCTAGGACCATGTGATGGGCATGCGGCCAAGCATTAATTGAGTCACGCACTCATTTGATGGCCACAGTGACTGGTTCAGAGATGGACACATGACTAAAGCTTGTCCAACCGGAACGAATCAGCCTTGGGACTCTTGTAAGTACTTTCAGACAACAGACACTGTTTTCACAGAACATGGAATTGTGAGGTAGTGAGATTATGGCTGGAAGCACCCACTTGCTTCAAAAGGAACCTGTGCATGAAATCGTAACACAGAGACTAGCAAGGGCTAACTAAGGGATTAAGAGATAGTAGGTCCTATAAATTGGTTTGAACCCCTGAATCAAAATAAGACTTGAAGCCAAATGTACTCTGGACTTTTTGATTATGAGAGTAAATGGATTCTACTCTGTCACTTGCAGAAAGTTTTACTCATGTACATCTCCAGGTGACTACATAAAAAGATACTACTGATTGAATAAGTCTCTATAGTCACTCTATAGTCACTCCTAAGGCCTACAATATTATTGCTATCCATAGTGGTGATTTATTGTACTCTTATGATAATGCATTTCTGGCAAAATTTTTGACTGAGACATTCTATTTTACCCAAATTCCTGAAAACATCTGACTCAGATGAATTTAATACCTGTGTCATATCCATGCAGCACTGTTCCCTTTATTCTATTAAGAGTGAGAATAACATAAGTGGGGGAAGGGGCAGAAAGCAAAATTTTATTCAAATAGTTATTTTTCTGAATTTTACACTCCAACAAATTAAGCTCACATACAGGGATGGAGTAGTAATGCCTTTTTTAAAAAATCTCTAAATTTTCAAGTGAGAGTTGTAACCAGAATATTCAAAAATCACAATTGTTGTTTCTGAAAATCAACTTATCTTGCTAATCTGAGATATGTTAAGCATTATAATCTGATACTGATTTCATGGATATGATTGGAAAGTCACTCATGATCCAGACTGACCTTTCGTATCTTCCAACAAAAAATTATATACAACGAATCACGTTAAAGTCATACAAATCCAAATTAAGTTAGATTAAATAATATACAATAAACTGGAATTATTATATTATGTAAAATATAATCTAAAAGGTCAAAATAGCCAATATCTGTCAAAGACGGCTAGATATATTATCAAATTCTGCCCCAAATTTACCAAATGTATCCAAATGTACTATTGTTTCTTATTCATACTTAACTTGCATAGATTTCATCACCAGCATTAGTGAAGAAAATTGCTGTGTCCTGTGATATTTAAGCTACATTACTGTTAATTGTTATGCATCCATTAGAGTTACACTAACAGAGATTTTTTTTTTCTGAGTTTGGTGTCCATTCCTTACAAAGAATGCATTGGAAATCGTGGCTTTCAAATAAGGGAAACATTGTGACCAAGGAACAAACCAATTTAACATGAATGATTTAAAATTATTCTAATAAGCCTGATACTCTTTTAAACTGAGAATCAATACATATATCAAAGTACAAAGCAATGAGTAGGATTCTCAGCAAAAATAGCCAACTGATATAAGCATTTCTCCAAGAAATACCAATTTTCTTGCCATTACACATTACATTCTTCTCAAGTCAAAAAAGACACCACAGGTAATTTTGAACACTTTAAATGAGTAGATTAGCTTTCCTGTTACAATTAAAGGCTTTTGCTTATAGCCTCTGTGTTAAGATTATCAAACAACTGTCTTGTTTTCTAAAATTCAGAATTTTACAGTTATGCAATTTGGATGCCAGCATACCAAACCTTAGTTCTAGCAGTGGGTCCTGACTGGTCTGAACCCAGCAGTATAACTGAAACAACTCTCCCTGCTTCCCACAGGTTGAGCTCAGATGTCACTGGAACCCATCTCAGCCATTCAAGGATGCAGACTTCTCTGATCCCAGTGACCTGTTACTGGGGGCAGGTGTCTTGGTTGATTCAATCAGAGTAAACTTAAGATTTTTGTCCAGGCGCAATGGCTCACGCCTGTAATCTCACCACTTTGGGAGGCCGAGGCGTGTGGATCATGAGGTCAGGAGTTGGAGACCAGCCTGGCCAATATGGAGAAACCCTGTCTCTACTAAAAACACAAAAAATTATCCGGGTGTGGTGGCATGCACTTGTAATGCCAGCTACTCAGGAGGCTGAGGCAGGAGAATCGCTTGAACCTGGGAGGTGGAGGTTGCAGTGAGCTGAGACAAGTGAGCCAATGCCACTTCATACCAGCCTGGGTGACAGTGTGAGACTCCATCTCAAAATAAATAAATAAATTAATTAATTAATTAAAAAAATAAAAGATTTTTGTTCAGTGTTTGGATATGAGAAACACTTCTTTTCCTGAATTTAAAAAAAAAAAAAAAAAAAATCTGGACTAGTATTTCCTTAATGACTATATCATGACAGGTTTTTCTAATGGTACACTGATTTGCATTTGGGTAGTATCTATATAGAAACGAGATAAGTGGAGATTTGCTACATTAATATGAATTTTATAATATAGCCAAACTAAATAATTAAATCTGAGTAAAATTTTTTAAAAGTTTGTTCTCTACATTTCTTGAGGATGTATACACAGGTAACTAATCAAAGTATTAGTAAGAATCTCACTAAAACCTATAACCATTACAAGATTAAAATCTTCTTTCATGTTCTAAATATTTAAATAAATAATTTGTCATATTTGTAAACAATCTCATATCTGCATTTAAGATAATAAAACCATATTTGACTAGGAAAATAGATATATGTTTGGTGTTGTCAATAGTCACAAGCTTTATGAAGACCCATGAAGCGTTAAAATAATACATGGATTCCAGTTCTACATTCCTTAAATGAAATTCTTGGATATCTTAGTGTGGCACCAAGTATTCAAAGATAAACATTTTTTGGATAGGCAAGGGTAGAAGTAAGCAAAAAAATAAAGACATTGAAATATCTGTTTAACATCTGTTTGGTAATAGCAAAAATATTAGAAAGTATATAATTTCAAACGGACTGTTTTCAGTATCCTACCTTTTTCCCAGTTATTGTGAAATATACCACTCATTGCAGATCAAGAGTTTAGGTATCCTCAATTTTTTATGATTATTCAGCCACCTTTCTTATCACCTCCCATTTCAAAAAACACAAAACCCATTAACTTTTCTCCCAGAGCCCTCATTTGTGGAATAATCTGTATTCTTGACAGACACCAACAACTTGGGAGTTTGTGTTAATAGGCACCTGACATCATTTTCATAAGTTTCTTTTGACACTACCTTTTAATCAACAGGATAGAGACTGAATAAGCCTGTCGGATGTTTCAACAAAATAAAAAGGAATATATTATAAACCCACAAAAGTACATTGATTGTGTCTACAAAGATATATAATTTTAAAAAGTATAAATCAAGGACTGCTATTTTATACTTGACTTCAGTTATTTTGAACACTTGTGGTCTAGTTGTGCTCATTGTTAAGGATATGATTTTATGTGTTTAGAGTAAATCTGCTGTAAGCAATTTTATAGTTTAATGAAAATAATTATAGTTTGAGCAGGATGAAGTGTATCTGATTCTACTTCCCCAAAATAAGCTGTGATATAAATTATCATGATTTATTATGGTTATTCTTGTGGTTATGTTTGGAGTGGATTCTAGCAAGTAATGATGATTCTAAATTGCAAAGAATAGCATTTTGAGCTATTTTTCCTCAGATCTCATCTTTAATGTTTCTATGAAACTGATAGGATTTTCATTGTGGTACAGAACGTGTTACTGTGAAGACAGCATTATTGTACTGTCAATTTGACACCTTACTTTAATTTACACCATTTACTGGAAAAAATACAATTTAAAATTTTTTAAAATATATCATATGCCACTATTGCTCTTCAATTTTTAGCCCATGAAACAGCAATGCTGTGCTCTGATGCAAAATCCAGCATTTCCCTACTTGAACTGTTTACAGTGGCTTCAACTGCAGTATTCTGTTTGGGTATGTTTTTAGCTCCTTATCAAAAGCCAGGGTAATAGATATATATTTTTTTAATTGAAAGTATTTTCAGGCCTAGCCATGATGTCATTCACCTGAAAGCATTTGAGTCCACCTCTGATGGGGGCGGGAGGGGTGGGGTGTGGGGTGGGGGAGGAAAGGCGTTATGATAGGTTGTAGTAATTCCATGAGCTACTAGGTGACTGGAAGCAAGGTTCAAATAACTCCTTTTATGCTGAGTAAATAATTAGATTTTAAAACAATGGCTCAGTTTCATACAGCCAAGCTCCTAATTCCACTAATTCCATCAATTAATTCTTCTAAGAAACACTTACTGAGAACCAACCAGATGTCAGCTTCTGATCTAGACACAGATGAAAATGACCAGGCCCAGACAGAAAATGCAAAATTACAGGCCAACACTGATGGTAGAAAGTAGTAAGTGTCACAACGAGCCAAAGTACAAGTTTCTCTTTGGGGCACAAAGAAGGAGGATCTGACGCACCACAGGAAGAGTGAATCCCGGGGCCACAAACTAAAGTTGTGCCTAATTAGACTCAAAATGTCTAAAGAAACAAACATTAAGTAAAAAGAAAAAAAAATCAGATCACAAAACTTTCAATCTCATTGTTTCTCACTGTCACTTGGAGAACATTTTGCCCTTTGAGCTTCACTGGTACATCAGAGTTGGTCTAGGTTGTCTTAAGTTTACAGACATGCTAAGGATCTTTTAGATACTTTTATTCTGTGTTCTCTAAGATTAATGCCAACTGGCCTGCGGGTTTAAATTACTATTCCTCAAGGACTTATACAATAGTCATTTGAAGCACCTTATTAAAGAAGTCAGATCTTCACCACAGAGGTCTGTCTCTGTTTCCTGTGATGATCCTATTCGTTATAAATGTATGAAATTATGGGGATCGGTCTAAAGAGCTTCTGAAACCCAACTACTTAGGAAAAAAATTGTTTTAATTATTTTGTTACCACTCAGAGTTCATACATAAAAGGAAAATGACGTTTCATGTCTTAAACACATATCAAGACATTTGCATTTGGTCAAGGTGTTTTTGTCTGCGACTGATTCCTGCTAAAAGCAGAATTCACTGAATTTTGATGGTTGCTAACTGTATGAGCTTAGATTTGAAGTGGCATAGACCTGGCTTCTAATTCAGCTCCCATTATTTTTACCTGCTGTGTTAATGTAACTAAGTTATTTAACCACTTGAGGCTTCTGTTTCCTAATTTGTAAGACAGAAGTAATATTTTTTATCCCAATGGATTGTTAGGAGGAGTTAATTCTCTATCATGGTGCCTAGAAATTGTTCAATAAAAGACTATCTTTGTCGTTAATACGTCATTCATGATATTTAATGCCATTGGTTACTAAGCACCAAATGGTATAGGATAAAGTCATTTTCTATGTAAGTCATGGACTGGGCAAGTCTATTTAGCTTATTACATGCCAGAAATGAAACAATTAACCACTGTGTTTATTTTATTATGTCAATATTTTCTGATTACTAACATTAGCATCAGTTTTGCCATAATTAGTACCTTGACTAGATGCACATAGCAAATTATAATTACGCCGTTAGGATTATCTGAGAAGTTTTCAAGTGACTCAGATTTCTGGATCCCATCTTAAACCCACCAAATCAAAATCCTCGGAGGCAAGGCTAAAAAATCTGTTTTAAATTGCTCTCCAGGTGATTCTGATGTGCAAGTTTAGAAAACTGCATTAAATGACCCAAGTCAAGGTTAAGTATAGTGATACAAGTAATACCTTCCTGTTTAACCTAGTTCCAAGACTGCAGTACAAAAGACTGACCTTGATCTAGCTGAAGAGCAATTAACTACTATCTGTCTTTATTCATCCATATAAAAAAGGGCAGGGAAAGATAACACTGGGTCAGTTAAGCACCCTTTTCACAATGTTCTTCTTAATGTGCTATTTTTATGTCAATTTGCCATCATCTAAAACCTTAGAAGCATTTTTCTTTAAAAAAAAAGTTAGGATGTAGAATTTAAACATACTTCAGATCAGAGGTGTTCTACCTTATTTACACACAGCTACCATGTGGCGAGTTTTTAAAATACTGATGCCTGAGAGCCACCTCCAACTATTCTGATTTAATTGGTCCAGGTGCTGTCTGCAACCAGATGTTTAAAATTCCCAGGTGATACTAATGTGGGGCCCAAATGAGAATCACTTCTGTTATGATTGACAGCTCACCTTGAGGATGGTCAGCTTCATCAGCAGTCCTGTTTCCCCATCCCTCACTGTCATTTCCAAACTCAGCTGTCCTCAGATTTACTGAGGAATTTCACAAACCCTAGAGGTTCCTGAGACGCTAATTCAGGAGATATAAGAGTTAAGGTGTGTATTATTTAAAAGTTCCCCCAGGTAACTTCAATGATAATAACTAATATCCATTGAAACCAAGAGCTAGGCAATGTTCTAATCCCTCTGAAAATATCCATTAATTTAATCCTCACTAAAACCCGTGAGTAAGAAGCATCATTATCCTTGTTTCACAGTAGATGTAACTCAAGAACACAGAGGGCCAATAACTTGACCCAAATAACATAGAGAATAAGAGGCAGATCCAGGGCTTGAACCCCCAGTAACTTGACCCAAATAACATAGAGAATAAGAGGCAGATCCAGGGTTTGAACCCCGGCTGTTAGATACCAGAGGTGTGCTCTTAATTCATTTATTTTTTACGGCAACCCTAGGAGGTAGGTGCATCTTATTTCATTTTATTGGTGAGGAAAGCCTTAAAAAACAAAGAAATTATTTGAAGAGAAGTTAAAAACCACTACAGTTAAATTATATGCAGAGTTACTAATGAATTACACTAGCCATAAAATGCCTATATCCTCCACAAGTGTGCACTTACTTTACTGTCAGTCCCTCTTTTCAGAGTCTGAAATCTTCCCAGCCATGGAAGTCAAATGGTCCTAGTCAACATTTTTACTGTTTTTCTTTTCCTTGCTGGATTGATTGTTGTGTTTGTGTCTGTGTGTGCCTGTGTCTGTGTGTGTGTGTGTGTGTGTGTGTGTGATATATACATGTAACATATGTATATGTAGTGTCTCCGGAATAGAGCTAGCTTGTATAGCTGGTATGGTGTATCAGTCCCATAGAATAGTTGTTGATCTCCAGTTTTATAAGAACTTGTCATTCTATTTGAATGTGCATTATGGACTAGGAGACAGGTCTCTTGGGCCAATGGGCTAGACAGGCACTATATTTTTATTTCCAGTATATACTACAGTTCAGATACAACAGCACTTAACAATGTTTGTTGAATACACTAATAAGATTATGAAGCTGGAAAACCATGTCTCCCAAGCACCAGCAGCCAGCAAACTTGTATACCCTTTCTGTGCTTACCTTACTCGAATTTATCTAAGTAGCATGTTCCCTTAGAACACTTATTTTCTTCCCTAATAAGACCAGCCCTTCACTACACAGCCCAAAGGGAATGCCTATGCCAGTAGGTCCATTTTTCCCTGGAATTCTTGGCTTTTTAGTACAATGATCACTAGTCAATCAATAACAATACTGTCTGTGCTACTTTTGGCCTCTCAAGGACCCTAATGTTATGCTGTCTGATACAATGACCACTAGCCACATTGAGCACTTGGCATGTGAGTGGCTAGAAACAAAGATATGCTATAAGTGAAAACACACACTGAACTGTGAAGACTTAGCATGAAAAAATAATAATTATCTCAGTAATAATTTTGATTCTTAAAGTTTGAAATTAAAAATGGGTATATTCAATAAAATATAGTATTGAAATTAATTTCACCTGATTCCCTTTACTCTTTGAATGTGACTAGAAAACTTAACATTACACATTTGGCTTGCTTGTATTTGTGGCTGGCATCTGTCTACCAGAGAGCATTTCTCTAAAGTCTCAATGAATCTCTGGTAGCTCCTGAATTTTCACTATGTATCTTATAAGCTAGATAACAATACATACAATTACCTAGCTTCTCTAATCCTTAGTTACCCAGCATGCCCAATTCTATGATTTTCTAGGCTTGCTGTAGGAATTGCATACTATGATGCTTTCGAATTCCCAGGAGAGAACCAGGGTTTCTCCATGATCTTTTCATACCACCACTCCCCATTGACTCATCCTCAAATGCAGTCACAACCTGGAAGCACAGAATAGTGCAGCCATTCTTTGTGAGAAAAGAGACAACTCACTCTAACTGAAAAGGCATTTGAAAAATGTCAGTCCTTCAACTTTTCCTGCCTGCTTTATATGGAGACCATTTACAAACTCCTTCAAATATTGAAATTGGATAATTGCTAGTTTACTTAAGTTGCTAGTTGATAAATAGCCAGTGATCGGATGAGCCAATTAAAAATGATTGACCGGGCATAGTGGCTCATGCCTGTAACCCCAGCACTTTGGGAGGCTGAGGCAGGTGAATTGCCTGAGCTCAGGTGTTTGAGACCAGTCTGGCCATCATGGTGAAACCCTGTCTCTACTAAAAATACAAAAATTAGCGGGGCCTGGTGGTGGGCACCTATAATCCCAGCTACTCAGGAGGCTGAGGCAGGCAAATTGCTAGAACCCAGGAGGTGGAGGATGCAGTAGCTGAGATTGCACCACTGCACTCAACAGATTGAGACTCCGTCTCAAAAAAAAAAAAAAAAAAAAAAGATTGAACCAAGTGAGTGGGAACAGTATAGATTACATTGAAATCAATGAATCAATCAAGTACTTGCAGGATCTTTAAGCAGCAGAATTTCTAGAAAATAAAAACAAGTCCGAGCGTGGTGGCTGACGCATGTAATCCCAGCACTTTGGGAGGCCAACGCAGGCAGATCAGCTGAGGTGAGGAGTTTGAGACCAGCCTGACTAGCATGGAGAAACCCCATTTCTATTAAAAATACAAAATCAGCTGCGCGTGATGGAGCATGCCTGCAAAACCAGCTACTCGGGAGGCTGAGGCGAGAGAATTGCTTGAACCCAGGAGGTAGAAGTTGCAGTGAGCCGAGATCCTGCCATTGCACTCCAGCCTGGGCAACAAGAGCAAAACTCCATCTCAAAAATATAAATAAATAAATAAAAATAAAAGCAAATAAATTAGCACTCAAATTATTAAACTCAAATTCTAAATAAACCTACATGATTGTATGTTTCATGTTGGATTTATAACAGCATAGCGATGTCACTACTTTTAATCTGCTGACAGGACTAATTTTAGGATGAAATACAGTTAAACACCTGACAAAAATAATTTAAATATAATTATGATCTTATTCATGTGGTAATTTTTTCTTCACCAGAAGTTTTCTCATCTGTATTACTCTAAGGAAAATTTCATACTTTTGATAAGTGCTGTCAGTTCTAATGTTTGATATTAAAATCTGGGACAGAAATGTGTGATATTCTGCATTTTTATAGGGTTTTTCACATAAACAAGAACATTAAATTACCATAAGCACACATACACACTGAAGATTTATTTAGAAAACACCTGAAAATAGAACCCACATGTCCATCATGTTTAAAATGGACTCTGGTAAAATATTCATTAAAACCAAAACCCTTTGATAAAGGTTGCCAGGCCATATTGGTGGGAAGTGGGGAATGGTGGAGCAAGATGGTGGGGTTTGGGGTGGTAAAAAATACTAATCTTGGAGTTTTATTCATATTCTTGATAAATATTTTTAAACCAAGACATTTATTGCATGGAGAAATAAGATGGCAATTGAATATCTCCTTGACTCCTAAAGATGTCTAATTTGTCCTGAGTTACAGATCCAAATTCCCTCGTTTCAGTACTTGCTGTACTATGTGTTCACATCCCCGAGAGCTGAATTAATTGACTGGCATAGCTTTATCATGGAACAATGCAAAGACTATTTAGCAAACTCAGATATTTCTATATTTACTGAAGATGGTCTCCATGTGTTACTCAGTTGCAGGCAATTATTACAGGAATGATAATTCATATACCAGAACTGCTGTCTAATTCAGAAAGGCAGCAATTTGGACTTTATTAAGAAGACACCTATGAACTTTTTAGAAGTTGCAGTTTGATACATATTTAGTAGAAATGTGGTTTGCATATGACTGAAGACTGAAGAACAATAACTAGATAAGACTCTAGTGCAAAAGTCAATCCCTACTACATTAAATTAGCTTAAAATACTAACAAAGCTTCCATCCAATTACTGAGCCATAGAGGGAACAGATAATGAGGATTTCTCCTTTCATTTTCTATAAGTACAGGTAAAATTACCTGATCTGCTTACTGAATAACTTTTGAATTGCCAATTTATTTTCTAATATGTATGTGATGAAATTTTGAGAGCTGTAAAATACTTCTCTGGTAATTGGGAGATGTAGATATGTTCCCTTAAACCCTATATACTATAGGGCACTTGTATTTGCTACGTTTGAGGTTTATTTTTACGTAAATAGAAGTAATGCATTTTAAATCTGCAAGTCTCTGAACAAAAAAACTGAGAGGAGGGTATGAGTATATGCAATAGTTCTGGGCTTTGAGATAATAAAGGAACAGATCAAACTTTCCTGTTTTAAAGAGTGTGATTAATACTTTTGAAAGTGCACTGGGCACCTATGTATTGCCTGATATCAATCATGAAACCCCAAATACTCCAAAGACTCTTCTAGCAATACTTTCAACCCTTCAGAAAATACCCAGTAATGGGACTTTTCTGAGAACGCCTGTCTTCATGTGATTTCCAGCTCTGTTTCAATACCAAATAGACCTGAATGCTTATCAGATCTGATCCAAACTGCCAAGAGCTCTTGATTCTGCCCATCTGTCATGAGGTTATTGGTTCAAGATAATATTAAGACACAGAACAAGAGACATAGTCAGTTGCAGAAAACAATGTTTTCAACTTTCTACTCCTTTTCTTTATTGTCTATTGAACAGCAAGCTGTATGCTTCCAAACTGACTTGAAGTTGAATCTGAAGTTTCAAATCAACCAACTTCCTTGAGGAATTAGGTACCAAAATTTAAAAATTATTTTAACTGCTTTTAGTTTACTCACCCATTTTCCTCTCTCTCTCTCCACTTTTTTCTCTCCTTCTCCTTCCCTTTTTCTTCTATCCAGTCTTCGATGTAAAAGAAATGCCAAAAACAAGATTTGGAACCTTACGGAATATAAGATCTTTATGGATATAGGTTGTTTCACTGAAGGAAAAGACTGGGAATTTATAGAAAGTTACAATAGGCTTTCATATGAAGTGTGGAGTTTGTATTTGCAGAATTAAAGGACTTACTATAATATTCTTTTATCTCACCTTGTGTCATTAAAATATAGGACACCAGCAGTAAAACTAAAAGTAAATATGCACATATCTTTATCTGTGTAAGGAAGCTATAAATTTCCCTCACTGATAACAGCTGTACTACAGCTATCATTTGAATAGTGCAGCTGCCACAACAATATCAAATTTTATAGTTAAAAAGCAGTCAAACCTTTAATGTTACAGTGGAGGTAGATATATATTACACTATAAATAAGCATCCTCTAATGAAGAAATGAAGCATGTTTATTTTTTTCTTAAACATGCCATTGAATAGAGTGTATCCGACTCACTGCAATCTATCATAATATAACTCATTATACTTGGGTTTCTATAATACAAAAGTCTGGTTTATACTAATTAGGCTAACTTTCATTGAGACATGTGAGAACTTGAAAACCCCTGGCCTGGGAATCTAACTTTAATTCTATGTTTTGTTTTGTTTTGTTTTGAAAGAAAGAAAGGAAAAGAAAGGGAGAAAAGGAAAAGAAAAGAAAAAAGACCCCCATGGATCTAAGGAAGGATTTAGTGGTCTTTTCCTTCCTTTAAACCCTTTGTAACTTTGTGGGTTTGATTGGCAGAGGTGAGAGATATGGGTATGTGCAATTTTGGGAAACCAGTTTGGCAAAGTTTAAACCTAAAATGACTAGCTGCAGAGCAGGCTTTTTCAGAGCCAGGTGATCTCAATCTAAAATTGGCATCCTGAGGGTTCGCCTGCCTCCCTCAATGGTTTGTGGAATGTGTTTTTTGGGCTTGACATGAAGCTGCCAATACAAAAATTGAGTTTTCCATACAATTTTGAAGAAGTCAGCTCCCCTGAGGGGGAAGAACAAGGGTGTTCATAAACATGCAAAATTTAAAAAACAAATCAAGAGGTGTTTTTAGACAGATTTTTGAAAGACAGAAATCTTTTTTTTTTTGTTTTTTGTGTTCCACTAGCTGGTCAGTTGATATCACATAGGATGCTTAAGTAACATGGAGAAAAACCTGAGTCTCTGGGCCTCATCTTTGTGAATGTGTCAGATGGCTCCATTAATGAGCAAAGACAGTTATCCTAACCAGTCTTGAAATTCTGTTAACGAAGCCCACCATACCTCTGTAAGTCTTGTGTGTGTATGCCTATCATGTTATGCTCAGTCAGCTGCCATGTGGCAATACTAAAGTGACCTGTTTTAATTGCTGCCTTCTTCCTCTGTGTCATAATTGATACATTCAGGGATGCTACTTGAAGTAAAGGGCCAGTCACGCTATGCAGCTTTAACCTTTTGCTCACGGCACTGCTATTTGAAAATACAGTCAGACCAGCACAAAGATTGCCACAAATGAAGCAGTAAAGGTGGGGCCCACAGCATCAGAAGAGCCTGTAAGTGAAGTTCCATTCCTAGGCATACATCAGTTCATCATCGAGCCGTGTTGCTGTTAGAAAATCAGGTAGCAACAAAAATTGCACAGGTGTATTTCATATACCATGCCTCTTTGCCAGAGTCTGTCAAAAGAACAGTCATTGTGGTAAGAATAAACTTACTGACTTAGACTAACTTGAAGTTCAGTTGGTACTGGTTTAAACTGTCCAAGAATATACAATGGAACATTTGGGATAGTTGTGACATTGAACATTTGGGACAAGACATTTTATAAAATATTTACTAAGTTCCCACAGGTTTATATGCTGAAATATATGTAAAATGTTATTTACTTATAGATAAATAATGCTAGTGTTTCCTTGAGGCCTACAAGGGATAGAAAAAGATATTTGCATCTGTCTGCATAAGCAGAGGATAAGTGTTTTAAGTACAAAGTGCTCCTGGTTCTCAGGGAAGCAGTGATTTATTAAAATAACATCAGGGTATTTTACTAAACAGTGTCAAACACAGGCTTTCATCTTATGGTCATAGCCACCATAGGAAGGGGATAGTATATATTTGCCATTTTGCAAATGGAAACCTGAGGCTCATTTCTGCTGCTTTGAATGGGGAAAGACTTGAAGATGAGTGAGTTTTCAATATTCAGAGATGGTTAAAGTGATTTCAGTCCTAGACATCAGCATGAACAGATGCCCAATGGCATGAAAACACCTGGCATATTTGAGCAAAAGTAAATGGTCATGTGCCTGGTACATAGGAGATGTGAGCATGGTAGTAGGAAGTCACTGGGTAAGTGCAGAGGAGGAGGAAAGACAGCAAAGGTGGTAGAGCAAAGCCTCAGACTATAACTTTACCTGTGGATCAATGCATTTAGAAATGGAGTCATGGGCCGGGTGTGGTGGCTCACATCTGTAATCCCAGCACTTTGGGAGTCCGAGGCGGGAGGATCACAAGGTCAGGAGTTTGAGACCATCCTGGCGAACATGGTGAAGCCCTGTCTCTACTAAAAATACAAAAATTAGCCAGGTGTGATGGAGTGTAATCCCAGCTACTCAGGAGGCTGAGGCAGGAGAATCGCTTGAACCAGGAAGCAGAGGTTGCAGTGAGCCGAGATCACACCACTGCACTCCAGCCTGGGAGACAGAGCAAGAACTCTGTCTCAAAAAAAAAAAAAAAAAAAAAAAAAAGAAATGGAGTCATGGTCTACAGAGGAAATAAATACAATTCTGGGGGAGGAAATAATGCAGTGTTAGGACTTATAACTTAATAAATTGCAAAATACGCCACTCCCTTGTCTCATTCCTGAGCTCTTTGCCTACTCCTGTGTTTAAACCGCATTCTGTATAAAATGAGTCAGTTGAAAAAGAAATGCGTATATAATATGTGTGTGTGTGTGTGTGTGTGTGTGTGTGTGTGTGTGTGTATACACACACCCATATATTCTAGTATACACACGCACACATCTATTGTCTTTTTCTGGGGTTGGGGAGCATCCCGTCTCTGAACAAGAGCATATTGTTCAACAAAGCAGAATGGACACATAAATGAATGACTGTTAGTGTCTCCATGCCATCCTAAGATAATAAGCACCTTTGAAGGGGTATTCACTGTTTCAGGCCCCAGAGGGACCATTTACTGCCTGGAGATAATAATGTTCCCATGTATCCCCAGGATACCTGGGAGAATCTGACTCACTATGCAAAAATATTGTTGAGAGCTTCAGATAAAAAGGAGTAATAAACAACAAATCTACAGAGGAAAGCACTCTCTGCAACGTTGTAAGCAAGACTCTGGGTACAGGAAGAGATTTGCTCTCTGTATTTTAGTAATTTAACAGTCAGTGTGCTTACAATCTTGAAATCAGCCTGACCTTCCATGGATGAAAATGCTACAGACAGAGTCTCAGAATGCCTCCATGGAGACAGGAACAAGGAAGGCTAGAGAAGGCTCTGGGTTGTGAGAAGTGGGTGGGGGAAGCCATCCCCAAAGACCTAACCACTGGGAAATATTATAATTTGAATAATTTTTAAAAATTACGCCTATTGTCAGATAACTTGGGGTGATAAATCTTTCCATTCCCCAACTTACTTTTCTGAGAAACCTCATGGCATGGCAGCAAACGCATCCAATAACTATTGCCAGATAATGACGAATCTCTGATATATTTTGTCACATTGCAGTCTATGTTGCTAGTTTCATATTTACAAGCAAAATTGTTACCTCAAAATATGAAACACTGGCATTTAGAGAAATACAGAAATTACTCACTTCCCTGGAATTCTGCATGACAAATTAGAACTATGCTTTAACTCTAATAAATGTAGCTGTAACAGTTTTCATAAACATTCTTGAGATGTTCTTCTGGAGTAGCTTTATTTTGGCACCCTACTTTTCCTGCTTAAACAAATGAAAAGGTTGGCTGATATTGTCAAAATACAGCACTTCTGGTGAACCAAGAGCCATTTATTAAAATAATGTATTGATGCGGTGTCATAAAACACAAAATCATATTTCTGCAGGAAAAACCTATTACCCTAAGCCAAGATTATTTTATTTTAAAAGAAAAATTATTACAGTTGTGGATTCTGAAAGTTAGATGATGTGGTTCCGACCTTGGCCCTTCAGAGACTAACCAGGCAGCTTTTAATGCACCGTAATATGTTATGTAAAAGATATATTTGTATAATTAACAAGTCTTGTCTTAGTGGAAACGCATTAGCTTCAAGTAGATTCTGGATCTCTTATGATTCAAAATAACCAACTTAATAAAAATACAAATGTGATTTTCTCTCGTTGTGTAGAGACATGAAATAACACATAGCCAAAGTGTGACAACCAAACACACAAACACACACTCTCTCTCCTCTCTCTCTTCTTTCTTCTCTCATCTCTCTCTCTCTCTCTCTCTTCTCTGTCTCAAACTCCTCCTGCAGGGTCAGGGCTCTCCAGAGCTAACCATTTTCCTGACATCGCCTTAATCTTGTCCTTTGTCACAGCTCTGCACTTTTTGCTCTAAAGGTTTCTGCACTAAAAAGTGGGGAGGTGAAGCCATAGTTCAATTCAATTTATTTTTATATTGCCTCTCATACAAAGGCTCTCAAAACGCTTTACAGTAAGAGATAAAATAATCATATAACACTTGCCCATATTGGAAATAGCCACAATCACCCAGACGGCAAGGGGGTAAAGCTGTGTGCACAGTCATGGGTCAAAGTCCCTGGCCAAGTACCCCTCGTTTAGAAACCATATAAATGAACATTTCAGCAGGGTGACGTGGCCATATAATATCACTTGCTGAGCCCCACATTCTCAAGGGACAAGTAAGAGGCTTCATTTTTCTATTCAAATAAAGCATTATCTCTCATAAACCTATGGTGATCTCAACTGGTGACCAGCTTCCTCTCATATGCAAACGAAAGAGCCAGAGCAGGAACATGTTTTCTTTCTATTGTTGCCAATTACTTTAATCACACATGATTTATGGCTTCCTGGAAAGCAGTTGTTCTGGGCCACCTCTTTTCATTGTCTATGTTCCATATTTTGGACCCAAAAGGTAAAAGAGAAAGGATAGTGGGAAGCCCAAAGTGAGTGGTATTTCTTTTAGTCAACCTACAGCACAGAGGGAAAAAAAAATGCTTCCACTTGAGACTGAAAAACTCAGAATGAATCACCGGCACTCTGGGGCAGGAAGAAGGAATAAGGGAGGATAATAGAGAAAGAATTTTTGCTAGATAAGGCAGCCCAAATTAAATAATAATTCCCATTGAATAAAAAACAAAACAAAAACTAAGGTCTGGAAAGGATAATGAATAAACCAATCCTGGGAAAAGGAAATTAGGTCAAATCAATACATTAAGTTTACATAGCACTTTTAATTTACAGAAGGGTTATTCTGGACTTAATGTAAGGAAACTGGAGATGTTACTACACTCTGAGAATGATAGAGTTATACAGTATAAGATGAAAGTACACTCAGCAGTTGAAAGCTACCACGTTTGCAAAGACCTTCTTTTACAGTCCAAATAGCAACTTGAAATCACCAAACCCCAGGGAAAGCAATTCTCAAAAAAAGAAGCTTCTCCCTTGAACCCCCTCTCCACCCTCATCACGTAGTTTCTCAAGTATGGAGACAAAATGTTCTTTGTCCAAAAGCACATTATTCAAAAAGTGTGCAAATCAAAAGAAGCCCATTATGGCTCCAGAGGAATTCACACTGCTCATATCAGTAAATAATCCAAAATGCATTTAATTGGAACCTTGTTTCTAGAATGATGTGAACCTTTGGTATCCTCTACTTCTTGCATCGAGCCATATCTTTATAATACATAATAACAAACCAGAATATATTGTAACTCATTTTTTGACCTTTTAATATTTGTCACTGATTGTCAGAGTTGAGAACTACTCTCTATCTTGAGGTGATGGATTATTTAATTAACCATTGACCTTTTCCCAACATTTGTTGACAATGAGCACAGTCCCATGAAAGCTGCCTGCTTTGGATATTGGTCAATTCTGTGCTGTTTATCAATAGAAGCATACCATTTTTCATAACTTAGATCAAATAAGTAGAATTACTTTGTGCCATGTATTTACCTAAACCTATTTTCAAATGAATTCACATGTGTTTCCTTTTAACTAGGAAAGAACAATAGGTTTACTGCATGTTTTTAAAGCACACTCCATGTTAACAAATACATATCAGGTAGCACTTAAATGAGTCAACCTACAGAAAAAATAAAATGTCATTTACTATTTATGAATCTTTCGGAAAAAGTTGCAGTCACTTGTTTCTAATGCTATGTACATCTCCAGATCCCCGCTGAATCCGACTTCTTCTAGGGAGTAAGATCCCAAGAAAGGCGTACCAGACTCTTTGAAAAGTTCTTCTAAATGTTGTTTATAAGTTCCATTCATCAGTAAAAGAAATATTCCTGCATTTTTTCCAAGGGTTTATTTTCTTTATAGAAAATGATACGGTTTGGCTGTGTCCCCACCCAAATCTCATCTTGAATTGTAGTTCCCATAATCCCAACATGTCATGAAAGGGACCAGGTGGAGATAATAGCATCATAGGGCGTTTTCCCCCATCCTGTTCTCATGATAGTGATTTAGTTCTCGCGAGATCTGATGGTTTTATCAGGGACGTCCCCCTTTACTGGGTACTCATTCTTCTCCTTGCTGCCACCACATGAAGAAGGATGTGTTTGCTTCCTTTTCTGTCATGATTATAAGTTTCCTAAGGCCTCCCTAGCCCTACGGAACTATGAGTCAATTAAACCTCTTTCCTTTATGAACTACTCAGTCTTGGGTATGTCCTTATAGTAGCGTGAGAATGGACTAATACGAAAGTCAAAAAATTACAGTAGATTTGGGCTAATTTAGTAGTAAGATTAGAACCTTTCATCTGCATGACTGACTTGTGTACTTGTGGTGAATAGAATCTTCATGTGCCCCTCCAATAGTCCCATGCTACCCACCTCATTCCAGAAAGGATTTTTGTCCCTGATGCTGGATGAGGCTGAAAGTATTGCAAGCACTTCTGCCGATCCCTCTGCTTCCAAGATCCAGTAATGCCATATTTTAGAGAAGGGGAAACATTTTCAGAGGAGCTATTATTGGCTTGGTTGTCATTATTCTTGTGTTCACTTCTCGAAGATTTGCTCTGGGAACATAACATACCATAAAGGGGTTTAGAGCCAGACAGTCCTGAGTTCAGGATCTTAGTTCTTTTTCTTTCCAGGTGATACCGTGCACATCATTTATCTTCTTGGTGCCTCATTTCCTCATCTATTAAATGGGAATACAAATACCCACCTCGGCCGGGGGCGGTGGCTCACGCCTGTAATCCCAGCACTTTTGAGAGGCCGAGGTGGGCGGATCACGAGGTCAGGAGATCGAGACCATCCTGGCTAACACGGTGAAACCCCATCTCTACTAAAAATACAAAAAAATTAGCCGGGCGTGGCGGCGGGTGCCTGTAGTCCCAGCTGCTCGGGAGGCTGAGGCAGGAGAATGGTGTGAACCCGGGAGGCGGAGCTTGCAGTGAGGGGAGATCGCGCCACTGCACTCCAGGCTGGGCGACAGAGCGAGACTCCGTCTCAAAAAAAAAAAAAAAAAAAAAAAAAAAAAAATCCTACCTCTCCCACTTACTCTGAAAGTTGAATGAGATAATATATGCAAAATTTCTGGCAAATAGTAAAAATAAATTTAAAAAGCTAGAACTGATATGATACTGAATTTTCCAGTTTGTCATGTAGACACAGCCATTGTCTCTGCGGAGTGGAATACAATATATTAGAGATGTTTTAGCAACAACTGAAGTCCATTTCCATTTCCCTGGAGTCTACAGTGTTTAAAGATTTGACATTATGGAAGTATATTGTCTTCATTAATTTATGTTAATTTTTAATGTTAGTGTGGCATATGGTATAATATATATGGAAGCCTGTGTAAACACACACACTTTCACAAACACAAATATGCAGGGTGAAAGAGTTCTGACCCTAAGAAAGCAGATTTTCATTAAAGCTTCAATCTAGAATATAATATCAAGTGTTAACTGTAACAGTGCCATTTTTGTTCAATATGGAAAGCAAAATAATTCTTAAAGTGAAAGATGTTCTGAAATTAGCAAAACCATGGTGTATATATTTATCATATTTTATAAAAATGTGACTGAAATTAAACTTTAGAGCTTGACAATTATATCCAATGAAACAGACATGCAAACTACGCTTGTTTGTTTTCTTGTATATCCATTAATCATGTGTTTCCTTTGGCATCTATCAATTTCTTTTCAAAGCCACAGAGCTTATCTCCTATTAGAACAGGTCTATAAGGGCATCTCATCAGATATCTAGATGGTTAAGTTGTACGTTTGATACATGGGTGATGTTATTGTAATATTCTGATGGGTATCTATTAGCACGTACATCACCGAAGCACAGACTCTCTGTCGTCTGAGACAGTGGCTGCCCGGTCTGTGTCAGTGTCAATCCACACCAGAATCACAAGAATGAACAAATGTGACAGGAGAGGGCTGGACCAATTACAGATGAAGGGATACTATCTACTCCCACCATTTGATGTGATTTATTTGGCGGTCTCTCTGCATTTGTAGGCAGCAGATTGTAGCTGTTTATGAAGTGACAAATGGTACTCAGTGACATTGAATGACTTCTCTAATCAATTTAACTTGTCTAAAAAGTGGTCATGAATTGTGGTATTCATCAAATGTCAGTGAATACAGAAAAGATTGAACTTCTTGTACTAAAAACATATATTCCAAATATAGACCAAAAAAAGTGAGAGAAATGAGTGACAAAATTGGTTTAAATAATTTTTAAAGGTGTTTTAAAAATGAAATTTTAAAAGTGTTTCACGCAAAGATTTTTTTTCAGAGAAGTGGTATATTTTATTGATAGGCGAGAGATTTTTTTTGGTCTAGTTTTATTTTGTTGAGGGGTACATAATTATCTACATAAATGCATAATTCTCTGGTAGAAAAATAAAAACAACTTAACTGGGGTTGTCAGTGAAATAATTGAAAATCCTTTTATATAAAAAGCCTTTTAAGCTTATGATTCAGATATTGACTAAGTTTTTAATTATTGTTTTGCCCTTTTAAATAAAACTATTTGGGTCTAAGTGACTTTATTGATGAATTTATTGAATTCATTGTAAAATATTTAAAAATAGTAATCTATTATGAATGGGTTAGATCGCATAACCAGAAGTTGTTTGCCTTAAACATTCGAGAAATACACATATTTTTAAACGTACATGTATTTCAAACAAGACTTTTTTCTCACACATGTAACTAGTATACAGCGGAATAAAGTCATAAGCTGAGTTAACCTTACACAAGTGTATTTACATATGTATTTCAACTTATTAGATGTAGGTAGTCTTTTCCATACTTAATACAAACTACTACTGCTATAAGCCAAGAATGATTTTTTCCTATCTCTGTATTATTCAAATTTATTAAACAATATTTCACATTTGTTTGACACAATGTCAAACTCAGGACTCCTAAAGAACTGCTGTAGCTTTGGAACTGTTATGCTTTCTTGGACTTTAATCATTTTTGGCAAGGCTCCATTTCCTGTCAGAAAGTGAAACAGCTTTGGAATGTCATTTTCACGAAAGAAAACAGAGAGAATCCGAGAGGAAGTTCTCCTCCACTCCAGATCCCCTAAGATACTCAAACACGCTCACAGGAGGGCTGGAATACATCAAACATTAGCAGAGGGAAAAGGACACAATTTTCCCACATTAAAATACATGGATAAAGTTGAACTTCTGCTAAAAATAGTTCCCATGACTAATCCTATTAAGTTTAAAAAATTGGGCAGTATCCTCCCTGAAGCAGAATTACTCTCTGCCATCACACTCTGCTGTTCCCCCACCACCCGCCAAGCCAGCAGCCCCTCAATATTAGGCCCTCATCTTTCCCTCTGTAATGACATTTGGGGAAAAGGGAGAAAGAAAGAGATTGAACAGTGCCTTTTATTCAGGTCTCAGATACCAAAGGAAACCAAAAATAAGATATAAAACTCAAAATTATCTCAGAATACCAACGATTTGAAAGAGCAATGTACTGTTCTCAGTAGATCTGCAATGTTTTCCCACTGGCTCTTGGACTCACTCTGTGTCCCGAGGGAACAATGAGATTGGAGAAAGCAAACGAAGATTACTCTGAGATATTCCACTTTAAGGCCTAGAAATGGATTCACAAATTAAGCAGCAAAATGTAAAAGTCTCTCCTCTTTTGGACTTGCAAGCCCCTGATTTTTGCTGCATGTGACAACCTCATTAAGGAAAAGGAAGAGATTTAAAAGGATCCCTGAAAAAGGCCAACCAAGCTAAAAGATTCTGAACCCAGTACACATGTTGTTATCCAAGAGAGAGAAAGCTATCGGTACTCTCTCCATCCTGCAGTTCACACGGATAATCAATGTTACTCTGGTCTTTTAGAGGGGCAGATACGGGAATATAAAGGAGTCTCTGCTGAAGGAGTCATTAGGTACCATGATATTGGCATATGTTAGCTAAGTGATTAGCAAGGGTGAGGTTCAACTGCAATCAAACCTAAACCCAGCTGATGCCATTAACACGCTGGATCTAATGAACCCTACAGACCGCATTAAAGTGGAGATAGCAAAATGACAATAGTAGAATGGCTTTTAATGAAATCATCAATCCAAGAAAGGAGAGAGATAGATGTCATCTAAAAAACTTTTGTAAAATCACTGGACAGTCACTTACTTAAGCACTGCTTTGAAAGGGCAGGCAGGTAACCCACCCCTAATTTTCAAGAGATGCTTTAGACATTGTGTTTTTTAAGCAAAGTGGTCCATCTTTCTAGTTTTTGCATTAGCATTCTCAAAGTGAATTGACCAACTGATTTGGACCCACTGATTCCACATTGTCCCACTACAGTGTGCAAATGCCTCCAGCTATATAAGTCATAAAGAAAAGATCTTTTGTTATAGCTCTTAAATAGAATTGCACATGCTTGAGCTAATCCATAATTCACAGCCACTTAAGCATTGGATCTCATCTGTATATACGCACGTCATTGAAAACTGTGACCTAGAACTCCATCAATGTGTAGTTTTGTCCTGAGAAGATCCCTTTACCTTAAAACTAACCACATTTTTCAGCTTGCCTTGCATATGAAAAGTTTCAGCTTAATAGTTACCAAAGCAATTGAGATGGAATTTTTTTGAAGTTTACCAAAAGAAAGTAACTCTCTCGGGTTCACAGGCACTAGAGTGAGTAGTTAAGAATGTGGGTACCGTAAGCCACACTGCATAGGTTTAACTCACAGCTCTGCTCCTTACTAATTCAAAGTTGTAGTTCTTGTGACTAGACTAAGGTAAGAGAGAAATAAAGCATGTAGACAAGGAATGACTGAAAGCAATAAGAAGTGTTTTCTCTTCCTCCTTTGGGTACCAATCCTATAATTCCCGCAATGCTGAACTCGAGTTAGTGAGTGAGTTATTTAGTTCATGAGTGAGTTATTTAGTTCGTGAATGAGTAAGTGAGTTTTGATGGTGGCCTTCTATGGACATAGATGGCTTGTCCTCTCCCTGAACCATCTAACATCAAATCTGAATCACTGTCTCCTGGGAGCAGCAAGATCCAGGAGACTGTGAATTCAAACTTTCAGAAACTTTGCCCAAAGCGTGTATGTCAACAAACAGAAATAATTAGCAAGGATGAACCATCACTCTTTAAAGCAGGAACATTCCATATCTAGAAAGGTTGTAATTTTAGAAGCCATTTATAAAAGTTTTGGGGCAGCATGACCCAAGCTCAGAGAACTTCAGGTTTCTATTTAAAGAACCAAATCACAATAAACATTTAATTTAAATTTTTATTTTTTTTTATTTTATGCTCCAGGATACATGTGCAGGACGTGCAGGCTTGTTATATAGGTAAACGTGTGCCATGGTGGTTTGCTGCACCTATCAACCCATCATTAATTTTAAAATGTAAAATAAGCAAAGGAGTTGTCATTTTTGCAACATAGGGTATAGGCCTGATTTCTCCGTGTGAATTCATAGTCTCTCAAACTCCTGAGAAAATATAAGCCTATCTCTCTAGTCTTAGGGGTGCTAGCTGCAATTCAGATTTCTGTTTTCTAATTCTACTCGACCACTGGCTAACTGTGCAACTGCTTAGTTTATTTTTCTATGCTTCAGTTTCTTTCATGTGAAATGGGGATAATAATCTCAATTACCTCATGGGGTTATTTTAAGCACTAAGTGATACAGTAAGCATTGAGTCCCTAAATCACTGACTAGTACACACAAAATCCATAATAAACATTAACTATTGTAATTTGTTGTGGTAGATACCATTGCAGAGGTTTATCATGTCATGTGTAACTTTCTTAATTCCTGATTCCTGGTGACCAGTTCCTCTTTTCTTGTGCCTATACACACATCAGCTAAACTCTGCTACAAATTCCAGCATGAGTTTTATTTCTTCAGGTCTTCCCTAATTCCTCCTCATCATAATGGCCCTAAATCTTTTTAGGAATTCAGTAAAACTATCATCTCTTGTTCATCTCTCTGCTACTTGTTCTGTCCTGTTTTTCTTCTTGACAGGACTAATTTCTTTGGTCACTGACTATCAGCCTTGGTGTCCCTAAATTCAAAAGGTAGGCTTTGTAATCTAAAAGAAATTTCTCTGCTGCATAAACATGTTTGGGTTTATTGGCCAGCTGAGTTCGCCTGTAAATGACTGCAACTATACTTACTTTTCATGGTTACTTTTGTGTTGTCTTCTTTGTAAGCCCAGCACTGAGGGCTACACCCAGAGTGCTAAGGAATGCCTGTAGGCGGATAGTCACCAAAGATGACTCTGACGAACAGCTTGCTGCAGCTCTAATGGTGAGACATATAAAATGCATCACACATTAAATTTAATGTTGCCTCATTAGTCTCAATTAGATTCCTACATTATACCAGGATTATGGTTTCTCTGTGTTTATGTTTTCTCCTAAAAACAAGTCTACCCCAGATAATACTTCAGTATACTTTTTAAACCTTTCAATAAAAATGTCCAGTAATGGATTAACATCAATAATACTATTGATGTTAAAAAAAAAATCCCCAAAGAAAGGTAAACTAAATTATCAAATTTCTAAAGAGTTTCATGTCATGCATAAAGCCTATAAAAGAAGCCTGGAATTTTACTTCTTTATTTTACTCAAGAATAAACTTAAAAACTGCAAACATTTGTTCACTACGAAAAGTAATTGGCCTATTATTTTCTTTATTCCCCTTTCTATCATTATGCATAATATGTGATATGTTTTTTCAATAAAAGAATTGTTGCTTCCCTCCTCTTCTCCTTATTTCAGTTTAACTTTTCCTTTTATTGGCATCTACCATGAAGACATATCGCATTCAGTATCATCATAGCTATTAAAGAAGAAAGGGACTTGAGAAACCAAGGAGTGCAACCATTTTATAGTAATAAAGAAATTGAAGCTTAGAGGTTTTAGAAACTTGTGGAGTCCTGCAGTTAAGTAATGGTGGAACCACGACTAGAAGACAGGTGCTCTGGCCCACAGTTCATCATATATGTGATGGCTCCACAATGAATGTGAGGATGTAAACTGCTGTCATGGCCCAGTGCAGCCTGCAATGCAGGCCTCCCCACCCCTCACTCTGAGTTCACATCTTTGTGCAACTGCCTTATCTGAACAGACTGAAATACCTGTTGCTTGGCTGCATTTTTATGAGTAATTACACACTCATAAAAAAGAAAAGCCAAGGAAAATACAATGAAAACAGGTTTATCAAAAAAAGTCTTCAGTTGTCTGTCAGTAGGTAACGAAATGGTTGGAATATGGAAGTCCAGAAAGGCTATGTCTCATTCCCACCTATATGCTAGTAACATAAGGATTATAATGAACATTAAATAATAGCTTAGAAGGAATTCAGTCCTGCTGTAGATTCAAGACTAACCACTTTCTTCTCCTGTTATAAAATGACAGAAGTATTTCTTATCTTGTTCTCCTTGTCTCTCTGGGTTTCCCACAACCCTCTGGCAATTTCTGAGATGTGGTCAATGCACAGCAAAGCCTCATCAGGGAGGAAAATATCAAGAAAGGAAAATATCAAGACGTAGGGGCCAAAGAAGGAAACAGCAAGGGCGTGAATAGGAGAGAAAAATATTCTTGTACAATTTGGAAACACTGACTTAGCATGGAAAATGTTTAAAATTTACCATCACCTTAAAACTGTGAGCTATGGGGAAAGCTGAAAGACTTGGAAAGAGCCCATTGAACACTGTTAGGGTAACACATTTTAGGCTGAATCACTTTTGGACAATACCTATATATTCATTTCTGTAATCTATACATTTTGAAGATGAACAACTATTTACAAAACTAACAAAGATACCTGTATGTTCATTCAGGAATTACATCTGATGATCACGAGTCACTTTACAACATCTTATGCTAACCTAGTTGTTACTTTAATGACTTATGTAACAGATCCTTGGACACATATTGTAAACCCTGGAGTTTCTAAGATAATTTAAAACCCACTTCCAAATCAATTCCAACAATTCAAAGTTAGAGAAACAATTCATATTTTGGTGGATAAACTGCTGATTACATAATTGAGTATTTAAGTAAAGTAATACATGAATATTTTCCAAAATACAGGAGGATTTGTAAAGAAGATAAAGACACATGCAACACAACTGCTCAAGACTTTGAATTATATAATTCATGGTGTAATCATAGCATTTTTGTGCATGTTCTAGAAGAATGTAAGCCTTACAATATTAACCATTAACAGTAAGATACTACTATGCACCTATCAGAATGTCCATAATTCAGAACACTGACAACAACGAATGCTGAGAGGATGTGCGACAACAGGAATACGCATTCGTGCTGGTGGGAATGCAAAATGTTAGTCACTTTGGAAGAGAGTTTGGCAATTTTGTACAAAACTAAACATACTTTTGCCATACAATCCAGCAATCATATTCTCTGGTGTTTATGCAAAGGAGTTGAAAACTTATGTCCACACAAAAAGCTACACACAGATGTTTATAGCAGCTTTATTCATATTTGCCAAAACTTGGAGGCAACCAAGTTCTCCTTCAGTAGGTGAATG
Source organism: Theropithecus gelada (assembly GCF_003255815.1). NCBI lineage: Eukaryota > Metazoa > Chordata > Mammalia > Primates > Cercopithecidae > Theropithecus > Theropithecus gelada. The sequence continues at coordinate 24,058,425 of NC_037680.1, read as the reverse complement.
GATAAAAAATACTGGTACATCCAGACAATGGAATATTATTCAGTGCTAAAAACAAATAAACTATCAAGCCAGGAAAAGACATGATGGCAACTTAGATGTATATTACTAAGTGAAGGAAGCCAGTCTGAAAAGGCTACATACCATATGATTCCAGTTATATGACACTCAGAAGAGACAAAGCTGAGGAGACAATAAAGAGATCAGTGGTCGCCAGGGTTTAGGAAGAAGGAAGAGATGAATAGGTAGAGCACAGAGGATTTTTAGGGCAGTGAAAATACTGGGTGTGATACTATAATGGTGGATACGTGTCATTATGCATTTGTTTAAACCCATAGAATGTGCAACACCAAGAATGAACCCTAATGTAAATTATGAACTTTGGGTGATAATGTGTCAGTGGACATTCATAAAATTGAACAAATGTACCACTCTGGTGGGTGGTGTTGACAACTGAGGAGGCCATGCATATGTGTGGGGAGATTGCTCTGAACCTGAAACTGCTCTTTAAAAAAAAAGTCTTTAAAAAAAAATTAAGTATTAAAATACCAAAAAAAAAAAAAAAAGTTCCATGAACTTTTAACAAATTTATACTGGGAGAGCGAATTCTATGTACATGTAATGAAATGGACAGTAGCTTCTGCTGTTAAACTTTTGGGCTAGTAGCAAGCTATCAAACCACCCACAGAATGTCAAAATATTCTGTACACCTCAGAGTTAGAGATGTATGGCCCTCTGTGATTTATGGAAACCTTATTTATAATGTATTTTCTGTTCATTTCTGTCCAGTACTGCACCTTTTATAAACCTACTGATTAATATCAAACAGTGAACAAATCTGACAAGCAGGATTACCAATCTAACAAAACTGTTTATAGTGTGAATGAAAAAAGCACACCATTTCCAGGCAGTGTACTTAATAATAAAACCCTGTTGTACTTAAGTGGTGAAGGGATTACTTAACTGTCAAAGTTTCTTTAACTGTTAAGAGTAGCCACATTAAAGACATACTATTCAGAAGCACAGGCAGAGTATTTCATGCCAGTTTATTCATCATTACCATATTTCCGTATTCAACTATAACATCATTGACGTGTATAACAATAAAATAAATTCAACTATTTGAAATTAAATTAACTCCCCCTAAGGGATTTTATGGTGGAGAATAAACAAAAATATTTGTTTATTTTCTTTTACAGATTTAAGCTCACTTTTTATAAATATTACAACATTTTTTCAAGAGATATCCATAATACCATATTGACTGCAGCATTTACAATAACCAAGGTATGAGAACAACCTATGTGTTCACTGGTGGATAAATGGATACAGATATACAATAGAATATTATTCAGCCTTTAAAAAGAAGGAAATCCTACCATTTGCAACAATGTAGATGAACGTGGAAGACATTAAGCTATGCAAAATAAGCAGACACAGAGAAATACTGCACGATCTCACTTATATGTGGAATCTAAAGCAGCCACTCCCAAAAGCAGAGAATGGAATAGTGATTATCAGGGACTGAGGTTAGGGGTGGATATAGGGAGATGTTGGTCAAAGTGTCTGAGAGTTCAGTTATGTGAGATGAAAAACTGCTGGAGATCTAATATATAACACAGTGACTAAAGTTACTAATACTGTGCCATATACTTAAAACTTCCTAAGAATATTGATCTTAAGTGCTCTCAACACACACAAAAAATCATGAATTTGTGAGGTTACGTATATGTGTTAATTATCTTAGGGTAATAATTAGCTTGGGGTAATAAGATCACAATGTATACATATATCAAAACATTACATTGTATACCTTAAATATATAAAATTTTTATTTGTCAAGTATATACCTCAATGAAGTTGGGAAAAAATATATATAAAAAAGTGTTCCTTATTTTAATTTTAAATATTTTAAAATAATTTGGTAGATTATTTCTTTGTTTAAAAATAAGTTTGTCATCAGTTTTTATGCACTAAGAAAAAATGTGCATATTATGTATTATATTTGAACATTTTTAGAAAAAGAACTATTATATCATAAACCTCACAATTTCCATGAGACATTTTTCAAAGCTCTTCCTTTAATTTTGACAATCATTTTAATCAATTTCTTTAGTTTCATAAATTATAGGACTACAGTGTATAGAAAATATTTAACTACATAATTATTAAGACTATGGAAACATCAACAACAAAATTCATATTACTAAGCTCAATTATTGTAAATAAACCAATTTGATAAATAAGTGAAAAGTTCAATAAAACTAGCCTAAAACTTTTTCAGACTATAAAGTTTTCAAAACAATAAGCAGAAAAAAATGGATCCTAAGACTTTTTCCCATATGATTCCAAATTACGTCTTTGTTAATGGAAGACAGAACACTTTTAACCTTGATTTTCAGATGTCAGTTTCTGCTACCTCATTTCTAACACACTTAAAATATAGAGTCTTTAGAAAGAACAATAACTTTACAGAATTCAAAGTATTTATTTCTCATCTACATGTTGGTTTTGAGCCTATGTTTATGGAAATCATAAGAGAGAAAGTTTCTGAAGACTTACACAGGAAGAAACAAAAAAACATAGAAGTAGGCCAGGTGTGGTGGCTCACGCCTGTAATACCTGCACTTTGGGAGGCCGAGGTGGGTGGATCACTGAAGGTTGGGAGTTTGAAACCAGCCTGGCCCACATGATGGAATCCCATCTCTACTATATGAATAATAATAATAATAATACAAAAAATTAGTCAGGCGTGATGGCAGGCACCTATAATCCCAGCTACTTGGGAAGCTGAGGCAGGAGAATTGCTTGAACCTGGGAGGCGGAGGTAGCAGTGAGCCGAGATCGCACCAATGCACTCCAGCCTGGGCAACAAGAGCAAAACTCCATCTCAAAAAATAGATAAACAGATGATAGATAGATAGATAGACAGAAAGACAGATAGATAGATAGATAGATAGATAGATAGATAGATAGATAGATAGACAGACAGACAGACAGATAGATATGAATAAAAAAAAAATCCCTGCACCTAATTTATTTTCCCACAAAATAACTACTGACAAGGAGTGGCATCAACAAAAATGGCAGAGTAGGGAGCTTCATAGACCTGATCTCTCTGCTGAAGCAGTGATTAAGCTGGCAAAATCAACTGTTTTGGAACTCTGGAACCTAATCAATAGCTTAAGACCAACAGGGGAATGTTTAATAAGCAAAATGTCTGCTAAATTTTGGCATTTTTAAGAAAATCTGTCAGGTCACTGGCTGACTGCAGGTAGAATTGAACGGAGACTTCAGTGGCCATGCATGACAAAAATTACAGTCTATAGTAATAGTTTGGAAAAGTCACAAACATATAGACAACTGCAACCACAAAAAGTAACAACAGCAAAGTTTGGGAAAGGTGACATATCTGGTTTCCAGAATTATTGCAATAATCAAGATGTTCAGTTTTCAACAACAACAAAAAATATGAGATATGAAAAGAAACAGGAGGGCCGGGTGTAGTGACTCACACCTGTGATCCCAGCACTTTGGGAGGCTGAGGCAGGTGGATCACGAGCTCAGGAGTTTGAGACCAGCCTGACTAACATGGTGAAACCCCATCTCTACTAAAAATATAAAAATTAGCTAGGCGTGGTGGTACATGCCTGTAATCCCAGCTACTCAGGAGGCTGAGGCAGGAGAATCACTTGAACCTGGGAGGCAGAAGGTTGCAGTGAGCCGAGATTGCACCACTGCACTTCAGCCTGGGTGACAGAAGGACGCCGGGCGCAGTAGCTCACGCCTGTAATCCCAGCACTTTGGGAGGCTGAGGAGGGTGGATCACGAGGTCAGGAGTTCAAGACCAGCCTGCCCAACATGGTGAAACCCTGTCTCTACTAAAAATACAATACATTAGCCAGGCGTGGTGGCACATGCCTGTAGTCCCAGCTACTCAGGAGGCTGAGGCAGAAGAATCACTTGAACCCAGGAAGCGGAGGTTGCAGTGAGCCAAGATTGTGCCACTGCACTCCAGCCTGGGTAACCAGAGTGAGACTCCATCTTAAAAAAAAAAAAAAAAAAAGAAAGAAAGAAAGAAACATGAAAGTATGGCATATTTATAGGGAAAAAAAAATGACAGAAATTATACGCAAGGAAGCCCAACCATTAGAAATACTAGACAAACATTTTAAATCAACCACATTAAATATGTTCAAAAAGTTAAAGGAACTCAAAAACAAATGGCTAAAGGAAACCAGGTGAATGAAGCCTCAACGAATAGAGAGTATTAGTAAATTGATGATCGAGATTATAGAAATAATCCAAATAGAAATTTTAGAGCTGAAAAGTAAAATCACAAAAATGAAAATTCACTACAAGGGTTCAATACAGATTTAAGCAGGAAAAAGAATTTCATCCTGCTCAAATTGAAGATATGAAATTAAAGATATGTCCATTGAAATTATACAGTGTTAGAAACAGAAAGAAAAAGGAGTGAAGAAAATTTATCAGATTCTAAATAGCAGTGGGTTACCATAAAGCATATTCATATGTCCAATATAGAAGCCCCAGAAAGAGAAGAAGGAAATAAAGAGGCAGAAAGAATATTTAAGGAAATAATGGTTGAAAATATCTCCAGTTTGATGAAAAACATGAATCTTAACATCCAAAAAGCTCCACTAACTCGTAATAAAAGAAACTCAAAGAGATCTATGCCTTGAAATACATTATAATCAAACTAAAGACAAAGAACCTTCAAAGCAGCAAGAGAGATGTAATGCATCATGTACAAGGAATCTTTAATAAGATTAACAGTTAATTTCTCATCAAAAACCATGGAGGCCAGAGGGCAAAGGGATGGAAAAAAAAAAAAAGTCCATCAACCAAGAATTATCTCTCTAGCAAAACAATTCTTCAAAACTGAAGAAGAAATTAAGATATTCCCAGGTAGACAGAAACTGAAAGAGCTTTTCGCTAGTATATATTCACTATAAGAAACGCTAAAGGAGGACCCTTGGGCTGAAATTAAAGGACATCAGACAAAAACTCAAAGCAGTAAAAACAACTATGAAAATGCCAGTAAATGTAACTGTATAAGTAAATATAAAAGCCAGTATTATTACATTTTTGGTTTCTAATACTTCCTTTTTTCATATATGACTTAAAAGAAAAATATATAAGACAATTATTATAAATCTATATTAATGAACATGCAATACATAAAGATATAATTTGTGACGACAACAGCAACATAAAAGGATGGGGGAAATGACTGTATAGAAACAGAATTTTTGTATGCTATTGAAGCTAAGTTGGTATCAATTCAAACAGATTGTTATACATTTAAAATGTTAACTATAATCCCAAGGGTAACTGCTAATACCATAATGAAAAAAAACACAGAAAAGGAAGTGAGGAGGCAATCAAACACTATACTAGAAAAAACCCACCAAACAGAAAAGAAAGCAGTAATACAGGAATTGAGGAGCAAAAAAGATACAAGACATGCAGAAAACAGCAAAATGGCAGAAGCAAATCCTTTCATGTAAGTAATTACTTTAAATGTAAATGGATTAAACTCCCCAATTAAAAGGCAGAGGTTGGCATAATGAATTTTTTAAAAGAATGTCCCAGTTATTTTCTGTTTATAAGAGATTCACTTGAAATACAAAGACACCAATAGGTTGAAAGTAGCAGGATGAAAAAAGATATTCCATACAAATAGTAATCAAAAGAGAGCTCAGGTGGCTATGCTAATATCAGACAAAATAGACTTTCCATCAAATAGTGTTACAAGACACAAAGGAAGACTTTATATATTCATAAAAATGTCAATGTATCAATAAGCTAAAACAGCTGTGGGCATTGCTACACTGTAGCAAAATTCATGAGAGCCACCTTTATCTATTTAAAAATATAACATCAGTTACTACTTTTCTGAGGGTAGTCCCTAAAATGTCAACCTAAACAACTTTGGAATATTTTATATTTGTGTAGTTCTGCAAAAGGAAGACTATTTATACTAGCAGCATCTCTGTTTTCTTTTGTTTCTTTGTTTGTTTGTTGGGTCTCAAGTCCCAATTCTTTCCACAGACAGAGATATCACCCAGCCCCATATAATTTTCTACCCTAGAGTATTACGAATTGGGTAAGTAAATACACCCAAAATGCAGATTGACTTTCACGACCTGGATTTTTTTGATTCATGATGTTATTGATTGTTTTAAAATTGTTTCAAGTGGAAAACATGCCATAAAATTTGTTACATTTATTATGATATTTTTACACTTAATTGCATTGATAATCATAAACCTACATACAAACATTGAGTATCATTAGTTCAGCGTCATCCTATACTTGTTAGCAGAATTCAAACAAGTAGATTAATATGAACCAAATATAAATAAAATAGAAGATAAAATGCTGTTGTTGCTGAAAAATTCCAGCTCAGATGAATTGCCAGTTGAGAGGATAACTAAGTAAAAACTATTTTCAGTGAAATTCACCTTCACTTAAATTTTGTTTCATTCAGTTAAATTTGCTTTATTTACATTGTCATCTTTAATAGAGTCATTCACGTTCTACTGGATTTTCCTTAAACTTCTTGGAAAAATTACCTTACATGTGGTTTCCTTGTTTTTTCTCTTTAAGCATACTCACTAAAAGCTCTTACCAATGACTAAAACTAACCAATAAATTAAAACCAATAAGAACCAACAACAACAACAAAAAAATACACCAAACATTCCTTCAGTTGATATCATAATTTACATTTGAAAAAGAAGGCTATGTTTTTCAGTTCTAATTACCAAATCTGGACTTCCTTCTCCAGTTCAATAGACCATACACTTGGCATTTTAGTTTTCCACATTCAGTGGCAAATTACATGTCTTCATTAGTTTTTGTGCTTATCTTAAACATCTGTTTTAGAACTTTGGACACCTCAGTAATTAATACTGACTATACACCTAAAACTACATGAGAATTATATTATGCGAATTAGAACTGAGGTGGGGAGAAAAGCTGAAGACACATGGCATGCATTTTTGTTGTGGTCTTTCCCCAACTCTAATCAAATTATCTACTACTTCTCTGGAGCTGAGTAGTTGCTGGGCATAGCAGGCATATCACTTCTGCAGGTATATGAGATCTTGTACTCTAGGGGAAAAAAAGTACTTTATGGCAAGCTGGTCATTGTCAATGACAAACAGAAGCCAAGAGTTGCTAAACTAAGTTCTCCCAACCACTGAGATTAAAAGTTCAAACTTTTGCTACACAGAAGACCAGGAATGGAGAGCCTTTCATTTGCTGCCCTAAAAGAGACCAGCATTCACCAGCAGAATATCATAAGCTTGCAGATGTGAACCATGATGTCTTCCACCACCTGGGGAATTTTCACTGCACAGTCAGACAGAAGTTTAGCTGGCACCAAAAAGTTAAGAGAACAGTAAGATAAAGGGATGGGGGCTGGGAGCCAGGAAGAGCTCCTTAGAAACCAGCAGCTAGAAGAAGAGAGCAAGCAGAACACTCAGAATATTCAGCTCCTTGGAAGGCAGAATTGCATATGGAGACTAATGACTTGATCTACCAAAAACCAAACTTTAAGTGGCACTGAAAATCTTTCAATGACAACTTTGGTTAAAAAAAAAAATCTAACTAGGAAACATGGCTACTGAGTTTCAAAATTCAGTATAGAACTTGAAAGCAAGTATACTGCTGATGAGATTTGAATAAATGTCCTGAGATTAAGTAGAGCAAATATCTCAAAACACAGAGCAAAAAGGCACACATGGAAATCAGAAAGAAAAAAGTGAACAAACTTAGAGGACTCCTTCAGAAGGTAAAACATACTAATAATGCCTTATAAAATGAATTCGGTATGAATCAGAGTTAAGTATAAAATATGAAACAATGAAAATCAAAGAAAAATTTAGAAAATTATGTCTTTTACCTAGTGTTGAGCTGAAAGTTTTGAAATGGAAAAAAATAAAATATTTGACTGTACAAACTTATTTTTAATTACATTGCAGAAGTTATTATAAAGTCATTATTAAAATATTAGAGTTGAAAAAATAGCTGCCAAGAATATGAAAGTTAATAGGTAGAGAATCATAATGTAGCAGTCATAAACTGATGAGAAAAATCTAAGAACCCTATATGCAGTAGTTATCTATTGCTGTAAGACAATGCAACTTTATCCCCAAAATTTAGAAGATTATAATAACAAGCATTTATTTTCTCACAATTTCTGTGGATCAGGTATTCAGGAGTGCCTTGGCTAGGTTTCCCTTGCTCTAGATTTCTCATAAAATTGCAATAAAGCTGTCATCCTCCACATACTCATGAAGTCTCAATTAGGGAGGGGATATCTACTTCCAAGTTCACTCGCATGGATTTTGGCAGGCTTCAATTCCTCATTCACGGGCCTCTTCACAGAGCTGCCTCATGACACTGCAGCTGACTGCTCACAGGGTGAACAATACCAGTGAGCAAGAGGAGGCACCCAAGTAGAAAGCCTGAGCCTTTTTGTAACCTGATCTCAGATGTAACATCCCATCATGTCCGTACAGACATATCTCAGAGATATTGTGGGTTCAGTTCCACACCATCACAAGAAAGCAAGCATCACAATAAAGTCACTTTTTTTTTGTTTCCCAGCTCATACAAAAGTTATGTTTACAATATACCATAGTTTATTAAGTGTGCAACGGCATTATGTCTAGAAAACCATGTACATAAATTAATGTCAAAGATGTTATTAAAAATGCTGACACAGAGACACAAAGTAAGCACATGCTATAGGAAAAATGGTGCCAATAGACTTGCTGGACACAGAGTTGCCACAAACAAATAATAATAATAATAATAACAATAATAATAATATTTGCAAAGTGCAATAAAGTGAAACAATAAAACAAGATATGCCTGAACCATACCTCAGAGATATTGTGGGCCTGGTTCCAGAGCATCATAATAAAGCATATAGCAGAATAAAGTAAGTCATAAATCTTTTGGTTTTTCAAATAGTCTATTAAGTGTGCAATGGCATTATGTCTAAAAAAATGTATATACACCTTAATTTAAAAACACTTAATTGCTTAAAAATGCCAATGTTAATCTGAGTCTTCAGCAAGTCACAATACTTTTACTGATGGAGGGTGTTGATGTTGATGGCCACTAACTGATCGGGGTGGTGGTTGCTGAAGGTTGGGTGGCTGAGGTAATCCCTTAAAATAAAACAAAAATGAAGTTTGTCACATTGATTGACTCTTCCTTTGAGAAAAGATTTCTCTGTAACAATGCTGTTTTTATAGCAATTTATCCAGAATAGAAGTTCTTTCAAAATTGGAGTCGATCCTCTCAAAACCTGACTCTGCTTTCTTAACTAAGTTTATAAAGTATTCCGAATCCTATGAAGTCACTCCAACAATGTTCATAATATCTTAACCAGGAATAGATTCCATCTCAAGAAACCACTTTCTTTACTCTTTCATAAGAAGCAGCTCCTCATTCATTTAATTATGATCATGAGGTTTCAGCAATTCAGTCACATCCTCAGGCTCCCCTTCTAATTCTAGTTCTCTTTCCACTGTGTGTACAGTTACTTCATCCACTGAAATCTTGAACCCCTTCAAGTTATGAGGTATGGAATTAACTTCTTCCAAACTCCTTTTAGTATTGATATTTTGACCTCCTCCCATGGATCATGAATGTTCTTCATGGCATCTAGGATGGTGAATCCTTCCAGAAGGTTTTCAATTGACTTTGTCAAGATCTATCAGATGAATCACTATCTATGACGGTGATAACCTTACAAAATGTATTTTTTTTAATAATAAGGCTTGAAAGTCAAAATTTTTCTTTAATCCATGGGCTGTAGAATGGATTCTGTGTTTTCAGGCATGAAAACAACATGAAACTCCTTGTACATTTCTTCCAGAATTGTTGAGTGACAAGGCGCATTGTCAACAAGTGGGAGTATTTTGAAAGAAACCTCTTTTTCTGTGCAGTAGGTCTCAAAAACAGGCTTAAAATATTTAGTAAATTATGCTGTAATTAGACGTGTTGTTATCCAGGCTTTGTTATTACTCTTACAGAGCACAGGCTGAGTAGATATAGCATAATCGGAAAGGTACCTGGAATTTTCAAAATGGTAAATGAGCATTGGCTTCAACTTAAAGTCACCAGCTGCATTAGCCCCTAATAAGAGAATCAGCCTGTCCTTTGAAGTTTTAATCCAAGAAATGACTTCTCCTCTTTAGCTATGGATGTCCCAGATGACACCTTCTTCATATATAATGGTGTTCTGTCTACATTAAAAATCTATTGTTTAGTGTAGCCACCTTCATCAATGATCTTAGCTGGATCTTCTGAGTAACTTACTATAACTTCCCCATCAGTACTTGCTGCTTCACCTTGCACTTTTATGTTACAGAGAGAGCTTCTTTTCCACAACTTCATGAACCAACCTCTGCTAGCTTCAAACCTTTTTCTGCAGCTTCTTCACCTCTCTCAGCCTTCATAGAATTAAAGAAAATTAGGGCTTTGCTCTCAATTAGGCTTTGGCTTAAGTGAATGTTGTGGCTGGTTTGATCTTTTATGCAGACCACTAAAACTTTGCCTGTATGACCAAGAAGGCTGTTTTCCTTTCTGATCATCTGTGTTTTCACTGGAGTCTCACTTTTAATTTCCTTCCAGAACTTTTCCTTTGTATTCTCAATTTGACTAACTGCTTGATGCAAGAAGCCTAGTTTTGGCCTATCTTGGCTTTTGACATGCCTTCCTCACTGAGCTTAATCATTTCTAGCTTTTGATTTAAAGTGAAAGATATGTGACTCTTCATTTCACTTGAAAACTTAACAGCCATTGTAGGGTTATTGATTGACCTAATTTCAATATTGTTCTTTTTAAGGGAATAGGTATTCCCAAGAAGAGTGAGAGAGATTTGGGAATGGTCAGTTGGTGGAACAGTCAGAACATACACAACATGTATTAATTATGGGTGTGGTTTGTGATGTCCCAAAACAATTACAACAATTGATCACAGATCACAACAGATATTATAATAGTGAAAAAGTTTGAAATGTTGCAAGAGTAACCAGAATGTGACACATGAGCACATGCTGTTGGCACCAATAGATTCATTTGGTGCAGGATTGGCACAAATCTTTAATTTGTTAAAAAAAAAAAATGTACTACTTAATGCAGTAAATAAAGTGTGCCTGTAAAAAATGGAGAGACATGGATATCATTTTCAATATGTAGCTATAAATAGTTACAGAGACATTTACCTGCCTATGCCTACCTATATTTATGTGTGTCCATAAGTATACACACATAAAGATTTATGAAAGGATGGACCAAAATAAAACAAGAACGTATCATTATTATAAGTCTCATGAATCTAAAATTTTAAAAAAAGTTGCTGTTCCTATCACTCTTGTCAGTCCTGCAGCTCTTCCTAGTGAGTAACTATCTTAAACAGGAAGATACAAACCATAAATCCCATGAGTGCATGGCACTGAGGCTAGAACTTACTGAGGGACAGAACCATCTCCAAGTAATATGGGTGAGAGACCTGAGGCACAACGGAGCATCTACACTTTTACCAGACAATTGTTCCCCACAATGTCTTGCATTTATTTATGCTAAATCACTCCAATGTGTTTTGGTTTATGAACTGATAGCCTCTGTCATTTTATGTTTATATGATTTTTAGAGTAAAGCACATTTCATGCATAGGAAAATTGCTAGAGCTAGAAAATGTATGCTTAGGCAAACAAAAACGATAACACAAAATGAAGAGCTTTCAAATGTGTGATTGTTGCTTTGTCTCCGAAGAAGCAAAATGTTTTGAAATCACAGGTAAGAGGAACCAAATTATCTGTACTATAGAGCACAAGCTCTTCACATTTTAACCATAAGTAAAAAAGAGCTAAAGTCTTATGTTTCCATAGAGAGTGTCAATTAGCAAATGAATTTTAAAGCACTTAATATATAATTCCAAAAACCTATTTACAAAGCATGTGGAAGTTTTTTTAAATAAAGCTGAAAGGATATTTTTAAATAGTAATCTAACCTCAGAAAACTTTCCCTGACCACAGTCAAATCCAGATCATCTTAGCTATCTTTGGAGAGAGGCTTTTAAAACCACCAACTCCCACAATGCTGTAAAACACCAAGAAACAAATAATATTATAGTGTCCAACTTGCCACTAAAAAGGAAGATTTCTGTCTTAACATATTTCAAATTCCCATTTACTCAAATGAAAAGGGCCTTTTTACTTGTGCTATTGTGGAAGCAATCCCTCAGCCTCAATTCATTCTTGAGCAGTGTGCTCTTAAATGCTTTTACATTATGCTATCTTCTTTCAGTATGGCCTATTTACAATAGAAACAGAGCATGGTAACCAATTCTTCAATCTTTCTCAGACACAAAACATTCTCTCTACACAGCTTCCCTCACACTTGACACTACATCATACTGCCTTCATTAATGACGGGCCACACCTAACACTTTCCCATAGCCTGCAATTTCACTCTAATTACTGTTACTTTACACTACTGATGAATGGAACAGCTAAAATTTATATGCGTACCAGACACCACTTCCTACACATCCATTCATCAGGAAGGTTTTCAGAGTTGTTAAGGAAGAGTAAAATGAATAAGTATTGACCACGTAAAAAACTCCATTATGTAGGTCACTAATAAAAGGAAAGTTCTAGGAGATAAATGCAGCCCAAAGAAAAACATTTTCAAAGTGAATGGAAAGATGAGTAGTTCATAAAGACCCTGGAAACTCAGAGGACTATCCATCAGTGATTAGGATATATAGAAGCAAAGGCTGAGTAATTCATGAAGGGAGACAGACTGTAAATTCCAAACTTTTTTAAAAAAACTATTGTTAAGCGCAACTACTGAGTAGGAAAAACAATTTGTGGCACATCAGATTGGAAGATAAATTTCTAAGTAATGCCTTATTTGTAAAACTGACTAGATTTTGGCTGGGCATGGTGGCTCATGCCTGTAGTCCCAGCACTTTGGGAGGCTGAGGCAGGTGGATCACCTGAGGTCAGGAGTTTGAGACCAGCCTGGCTTTGAAACACCATCTCTACTAATAATACAAAAATTAGCTGGGTATGGTAGTACATGCCTGTAATCCTAGCTACTCAGGAGGCTGAGGCAGGAGAATTGCTTGAACCAGGGAGGTGGAGGTTGCAATGAACTGAGGTCATGCCACTGCACTCCAGCCTGGGCGATGAGTGAAACTCCATCACATTAAAAAAAAAAAAAAAAAAAAATCTGACTACATTTTAAAATATAATAATAGGAATCAAATATATAACAAATTGTAATATTATAGCGGGAAAGTTCCCTGTGCAGAAAAATACTATGTAATGTTAATTTGGGGTTTGAAGAAATCCTGGGAGGTACTGAAACCTGAGTCTTATAAATGCAAACGTCATTCAGCTTGTAAATGACAGAATCAAGATTCAAGCTCAGGCCTGCATTCTATGCACTGAACCATTCTACCATGTTGCTTTGACTCTTGGGTCCCATGAACAAATATCTTGCAGTATAGTAGGAAGATAAGATGTGGCTATTAATTTGGATTCATGAAAAAAAGATTAATATATATTTTAAGAGTGATTCAAGATTTTGAGGCTGGATGATTGGGATAATTATAATGCTAGTAAGGGACAACAGAGTAAAAGGTGATTTGAGTAAAATGACAAACTGCTTTTTTCTTTTACTTTTTGTAGGCCTTCTGCTTCCCTAAATGCTGGCAGTCACTCCTGGAATCTCCAGGCAGGAGACTAGAAATTATACATCTGGGAAATATGCCAACCCATGAGAAGACTCAAAGGTTATCCAATGAAATACCCTGAGGGCACCACAGTCACCAAATCCTATTCATGTGCTCAGAGTCTCCTAGAAACTTTTAGTGCCCCACACTTAGATAGTAGAAGATAATTAAGGATATTTGAGCATGTAAAGAAAGAGTCCAACATGAGAAATAAAGGCCAAAATAGTTGAAGAGGAGGTAGGTGGAAATACTTGAGGAAATAGATTTCATGAAGGAGGGGAAAAAAACATCCAAAGAAAGAAGATCTAACAAATATATTTAAAGAGATAAAAGTAGGCATTATATTCATTAAACAAGAATAAGTAACTATTATAAAGGAACATTCAGAGAAAAACAGTTCTCTTGAAAATTAAAAATATGCTAACAGGAATAAAAACTCAAAATAGTTTAGAAGATAATGTTGAGAAAATTTCTCAGAAAACAGAAAACAAAAACAAAAACAAAAACAAAAACGAAAACAAAAACAGAAAATAGGGGGGAAAAATAAGAAAACTAGAGAGTCAGTCCAGGATGTCCACTATCCAAGTATCTTCAGTGGGGGCTGTGGGGAGAGGGGTTACTAGAATAAAGAAAAGGAAATCATTTACAAAATAACTTAAGAAAATTTTCAGCAATGGAAGACATGAACTTCCAAGTTGAAAGAATCCACTAAGCACCCACCATAGTGAATGTCATTAAATATACAGTAAAGCAAACCACTGTGAAGTATCAGCATATGGAGAGCAAAGGGAGTTCTTACAAGCTTCTAAAAGGAAAAAACAAAGCAGTTTAAAATGACTTTGGATCAACAGTGACACTAGAAGATAGAAGAAAATGACTTTCCAAGCTGGAATTTTATATCAAAATATTACTCACATAAAGACATTTTTATACATGATTACTCTCAAACACCATCTCCTCCCTTGCATTCCTTTTTTTTTTTTTTCAGAAAGTTCTTAGTGGCTGGCTCCAACAAAATGAAGAAATAAACTGACAGAGAAAGACATGTGTAGGCCAGGTGTTGTGGCTCATGCCTGTAATTCTAGCACTTTGGGAAGCAAAGGCAAGAGGATTGCTTGAGCTCAGAAGTTTAAGACCAGCCTGGGCAACAAAGTGAGATCCTGCCTCTGAAAAAAACTAAAATAATTAGCTGGATGTGGTAGCATGCAACTGTAGTCTCAGCTACATGGAAGGCTGAGGCAGGAGTCCGGATAGCTTGGGCTCAGGAGGTCGAGGCTGCAGTGAGCCATGTTCCTGTCACTGCACTCCAGCCTGGACGACAGAGTGAGACCCAAAAAAATGACATGGGCACTGAAAAGCGAAAATAGACACAATGAGATGAGCAAAGACTAACACTTCTGCACCACGCACAAGAGGGCAACCTGTCCAGATTGGAAAAGGTTAGAAGTCTCTAATAGAGAAATGACACTAATAATACACCTGATTCTTCTAATATGTTGGAAAGAGATTTCAACTGAAGGTGAGTTTGGATAGAAAAAGTGATAAACATTTATTAGGAAAAAAAAAAAAACTAAGCAGAAGAAAAAGAAGAAAAAATATAATTTGTGCAGAAAATGAGAACTTATATATGTATACATCAAAGATATAATATAAAAATGAGGCTCAGATGTGGGTAGTGTTTGCATAACCATAGTAATATAAACACTATAATATATATTGATCTGACTCAAAAATATTGTAATATTCAAGAATAAGGAGCTAGGAAGCACTAAGGTTTTGTTGTGACAGGAAAGAAGACAGGTCAGAAAGAGAGCTAAATCCCATTTCCAGAAGTCACTGAGAAGCTAGCACCTAGAGCTAAACATTTTCAAGATAGAAATACATCCATGTTTAGAATACAGAGATGATAGAGTTGAAAGTCATTGCTTCTAGGAGAAGAAATTAGAAAAGTGGGCCAAAATATCCTAGGCAAATTTGTACTATTTGATGCTTTAAATTATATACACCTATCTATCACAAACAGAAATAAAAATCTGAGAGCAAAATACATGGGAAAGGAAAGCCACCCTCAGGAAGAATGTTGTTGACTTGAGTTTTCAAGGAAGAGAAAGAGTATTCCTGAGGAACGGAAGAAAGGAGGTCATGCCAGCAGAGATGCACCAATCCAACTGCCAAAATGCTCATCTAAGTCTTTGCTAATAGCTTCTGCTTGCTTTTTTCAATAACCCTTATTTTCTTCAGTTTTAGGTTTTTTACTAAGCCAAATTGTGTCGCCAGCCACCTTCTAAATCTCTTAACAATATAGCTTTAACACCAGGAGTCATCTCAATGCACCTGCATGTGCTATAATAGGAACCATGAACAGGTTCTAGGGCACCCATTTAAAATATCTATTATTATAACTTTTACTGAATTCCCTGCCTTTAAACTGCATATAATGGCTAACAAATTGCTTGGTTAAATTAATACCAAAAAAAAAAAAGTGAAATAGAAATCCAGCTCATTACAGTTTGGATCTAAAAAGCCTCAAAAGAACAAGGTAGCTCTAATATCTCAGAAGCTGAAAGTGGTTTGTTTTCTTCAGTGTAGGTGGGCCTAATCTTCATTTTAAAATATCTGGAAAATTGAGAGTAATGGTACTATTTCAAGAGCATAATTAGAAAAATGCAAGAAAATGTTATTTGAGTAAAAAAGAAATGTATGCATTATTTTTGTCAAGTCTTGCTGAGTTCTGAGGACAAACCTTAGAAAGTGAGGATAGGAGTCAGACATTCCTCTGCCCACCTTGAGATGGTTCCCAGCCTTGCCTGAGGCCCTTGGCTGGTCATGGGAGCCAGAAGAAGAACCAACAGTCTGACTTCCATCCCAAAATAGATCCTCTGGATCAAAAATAGGCCTTTCTCCAAATCTTCAACCACGATTCTTTCTTTATTCTCAAAAGTGTGCTGCAAGCTCGGAAAACAGCAATATGAAACACTTGCACGGAGTAGAACAGACGTTACCAGAGATTGAGGTGAGGAAGATGGGGAGAGGTTGGTGAACAGGTACAAAGTTGGATAGGAGGAATAAGTTCGGTGTTCTACTGCACAGCAGGGTGACACTGGTTAACATAAAGGTATTGTGTTTTAAAAAATTGCTAGAAGAGAGGCTTTTGAAGGTTCTCATCACCAAGGAAAAAATGCATGGGGTGATGGATACACTAAATACTCTGATTGGTCATTAAGTAACATGTATGTATCAAAACATCAAACTGTACCCCATAAATATGTACAATTAAAGTGTGTCAATTAATACAATTAATAGATTAATTCTAAAAATAAAAGTAAAATGCTTGTGAAGGGCATCTGTTTTATTTTATGAAAAGCTATAAGATTAATAGTGGTATAAATATTAACAAAATCAACACGAAATACAAATTAGTAAATAACTGTATCATTTCCACTCAGATTTCATTCTGAATATTATCGAAGCACGAAGAAAAAAAAAATCATCGATTAAGTGGGCCCTGTATTTCACTTCATTTATTTAGTAAAGTCATGAGAGTTTAAATATATGTCCAAGAATATATATTTTCTCATTTTATAACTACTGAGTCTTTGAATGATTTCTTTCTTTTCTGGATAATAAATCTTTATATTCAGAACTGCATTACTTTAAAGAAACTTAGAATTATGCATAAAGACAGAAAACCACCAAAAAGCACATAAGCCACTTATTTAAGCATATGTGTGTCTTTCACGGAAACTATAATTCGTGGTAAACTTCTTTAACTCAGAATGGTTTCATATTCTTTACCTTACCACATGCTTTTTGAAATTAGTAAAATGAAAGCACAAGAAAAATAGATATGATTAAGTATTAGGTTGGTGAAAAAGTAATGCCGTTTTTGCTATAATAGTAAAAACCGCATTATTTTTGCACCAATCAGATATTTCAAAACTAATAACATTTTTTTCAGCAATTGATACCCTACTTTTCAACTTACACTATCATATTATGATTTACAAAAACAACTCAAGCTGTGGAGGACCTTTAGGAATTAAACTGTATTACAAAACAAAATATTTCAAATATACATTCAAAGTGTGTTTAAAGGGCATGAGAAAAAATAATTAATACTGTTAATTCCCCATGTTTGGGATTGTCCTTCATACACACACACACCCCTATGCATCTTTGATAAGTTTTCACTATGATTGTTGCACAATAGAAATTGTAAGGAGCAGAACAGTAACATCAATGAGAAAATTTCACAGAAAATGCTGGTTACATTTGATAGGGTTTAAAAAGTGGCTTTGAGTTAGTTTCTGCTGAGAGAAATGCTTGGAGAAAGAATGTCCTTGGGAACAATAATAAACAGAAAACTCTATAGACTAGATTTACAAAGAAATAAATATATACATAGTCTATAAAGGCAATGTCTTGAGCACTATGCTGGCAATTTTCCAGGAGCCCTGGGAACATGCCTAATTTCCATCTAAATTTGCACACATCTTTATTGCAATCTCATACCCTGTGAAGATTTACTCATTCTTATGTCATTTGGCACAAAAGGAAAAATGAGATGTTTCTTCTCTCCCTCTCTCTCTCTCTCACACACTCTCACTCTTTCTAACAGTAAACTCAGTGATGCTCCTGCAAGATCCATCAGGAGTCTAAATTGCATTCCTTGAGATCTAGCCTCAGCATCACTAATATTTAAAGAATGGAAAAACTGCAGCCACAGCTTTAGTTGTGGAACTTACTCTCAAATAATTTTCACGATGGGAATTGAGTTGTACAAATGAATCACTGAATGAGGCTACGCCCCACTGTAATCCTCTCTGTAACTCATTCCACCTGTGCATGAAAAACACATATTGTCAGATAATTTTATTATGAGGTTGCTAAATTTGACAGCCCTTCAAAAGAACCACTTCCTGCACGTTCATTTGAAAGCATATTCCTGGACCATTTCCTGCACGTCCATTTGAAAACTATTCCTCTGCTAGTCATTCCCACCTTCTCCCTTTCTACCGCCTCTGTCCTCTCAGAGTAAAACTATATTCAACCCCAGGCTAATCCCTCTTGAATTACTGCCCTCTGCCCTCCCAAGTACTGCCAAACTTTTTGAAAAATATTTTAGGTTATCTTACCCTACTTCTTTGACATCTCTCACTCTCTTGTCATCTGTTCTTGCCCCACAAAGTATTGTAACTAATTACATAAATGTCAATAAAAACCTATGAGTCATCAAATCCAAAGGCCTCTTTCAACTCTTACCAACAATAATGATGATGATGATGATAATGATAGCAATCATTCTGATAGCTGACTTTACTGAGCACAAACTATGTGCCTGGCATTGGGCCAAGCATTTTGCACATGTTAGTACATTCATTCTCACAATGTTTTCCTTTAACAACAACTTTTTAAGAGCAACTTAAAAGAAACTGTAGGTTCAAGAAATGATTTTCCTATGGTTGTCCAGCTAGTAAGAACTGGCCACCTTGCAGCATTTTGTATATTTTCTATTTTCATTTCTTCCTAGATGTGTTCTTGCCTCTGCCTGTCTTACTTGATTTTGTTTCCAGCTCTAAGAGGTGCTGTCTCCTTCTCCTTCTGTTAATTCTCTTCCTCCATGCATTCTTCTCATGTAGTCTCATCCTCTCTATGACATTATGCACTCAAATCATTTCAGTCTTTCCCTCCTAAGGATGAATTCCAGGTTTAGATTTCTAGCCAAGACGTTCCTCCTGATTTGGGGCACACATGGAAATGTAGCCCTACCGCTTGTCCCTTCCATCCATAGACCTCTCTCTCTCATGCCCTTTCCATCTAGTCAATCTTGCAAATACATAGAATTTCCTTTTACACTATTTTAAAAATCTTTCTCCATGTCCTTTCTGATTTTAGTTGTCCAAATGAAGAATCACATTACTTCTGCCTCATTAATTGCAATTCCTTTGCAATAAGGGAAAAATTAATAACATGGAATTTAGAGTTAGAAGGCAGCAAATTTGAACTACAGCTCAGGCACTTACTATGTGCTCTGGAGCAAATTACTTTATCTTCCTACACCTCATTTTTCTTCTCAGTAATGTAGAAATAATTTAGTGCTATTGTGAAGATGAAATAAAATCATAGGTATGGTATAGTAACACCATAATGCCAAACAAGGAACTCAAACCAATTTATAATAGAAAAAAAAAACTACAAATAAAATACCTTGGAACACATATAACGAAGGAAATGAAAGAGCTCTACAATGAGAACTACAAAGCACTGATAATAAAAATCATAGATGACACAAACAAATGGAAAAATATCCCATGCTCATGGATTGGAAGAATCAATATTGTTAAAATGGCTATACTGCCCAAAGCAATCTACAGGTTTGATGCAATTCCTATCAGAATACCAATAACATGTTTCACAGAATTAGAAAAAACTGTCCTAATATTTATAGGGAACCAAAAGAGAACCCAGATAGCAAAAGTAATCCTAAGCAAAAAGAACAAAGCTGGAGGCATCACATTCCCTGACTTCAAATTATGTTACAAGGCTACAGTAACCAAAATAGCATGGTACTGGCATATAAATACATAGATCAATGGAACAGAATGGAGAACCTAGAAATAAAGCCACATACTGACAAGCAACTGATCTTTGACAAAGTCAACAAAAATATAAAGTGGAGAAAGGACACCCTATTCAATAAATGGTGCTGGGAAAATTAAAGAGCCATATGCAAAAGAATAAAACCAGACCCATGTCTCTCACCATATAAAAAAATTAACTCAACGTGTATTAAAGATTTAAATGTGAGACCTGAAACTATAAAAATCCTACAAGAAAACCTAGAAAATTTCTTCTGGACCCTGGCCTAGGCAAATTGTTTATAATGAAGTCCTCAAAAGCAAATGCAACAAAGATAAAAATTAACAAATGGGACTTCAACTAAAATACTTCTGCATAGCAAAAGAAATAACAGGGTAAACAGACAACCCACAGAATGGGAGAAAATATTTGCAAACTATGCATCCAACAAGGGGCTAATATCTGGAATCTACAAGAAACTCAACAAGAAAAAAAAGACAAATAACCTTATTAAAAAGTGGACAAAGGACATGAACAGGCATTTTTCAAAAGAACACACACAAGTGGTCAAGAAACATGAAAATATGCTTAACACCACTAAGCATCAGAGAAATGCAAATTAAAACCACACTGAGATACTATCTCGTTGGCTACTACTGAAAAAGTCCAAAACCAACAGATGTTGGAGAGGATGTGGAGAAAAGGAAACACATATACACCATTGATGGAAATGTAATTTGTACAACCTCTATGGAAAACAGTATGGAGGTTTCTCAAAGAACTAAAAGTAGAACTACCATGTGACCCAGCAATCCCACTACTGGGTATGTACCCAAAGGAAAAGAAATAACTATATGAAAAAGACATCTGTACCTGTATGATTATTGCAGCACTATTCACAGTAGCAAAGTCATGGAATCAACCTAAGTGTCCATAAACAGATGATTATATTAAAAATGTGTTAAATATACATATATATCACATGCATATATAATACACACACATGAATACTACTCATTTAAAAAAATGAATTCATGTTTTTTGCAGCAGTAGATGGAACTAAAGGCCATTATCCTAACTGAAATAACTCAAAAACAGAAAGTCAAGTACCGCATGTTCTCACTTAGAAACAATGGGAACACATGGGCAGGCAGAGAGGATGAATAGACACTGGAGACTCCAAAAGGTGGGAGGGTAGAAGGGGAGTGAGGGTTGAAAATCTATCAGGTAAGACATTCACTATTTGGGCAATGGGTACGTGAAAAGTCCAGACTTCACCATTACGTGATATATCCATGTAATAAAATGGTACTTGTACTCCCAAAATCTACAAAAAAAAAAAAAAAAATTAAATAACACAATAATTATTCAGCAAAAATGTGATTATTATATTATTAAGCTTAATTTTTGACCCCAGATTCTTCCCCAACCATTTGCTATAAAGCAATCCCTGTTCAAAAACTTTTCATGACTTCTCTTCAGGACTTAGTTCCCTCAAGCTTCCATTAGTTCATCCCAAGCCTTTTCCAGATCTACTTTCCCATTTTACCTTCTCTTATTTCTCCAGTCTACCAATCACAGGCCAATACCCCTGCAGTTCCTCTGACATAACTCCCTTATCCACACCTTGCCTTTTCTTAAACAGCACTCTCTCATTATTAGTTATTTTCATAAATTTGTATTCTAATATTCACAAATCAAAATTTGATCCATCCTGTAAAGACAGAGATAAAATTTCCATCAGAATTACTGTTTCCTAATTAATTTCTCTCTCTTCTGCATCCGCATATCAGCCCAAAGTTCTGTTAATGCAGTTAGTGAAATCTACCCTTTGTCAGTGTTACTGTTAGTCATGTGTCTGTCTCTCTTCAGACAGAAGGACACAAACATTGGTCTTCTTCCTGTCCTCCCATTTCACCTACCCAGTGCTTGTTACAGAGTAAGTGCTCAATAAATATTAGATAAATTGAAATGAATTAAATGTTTTCAGACTTAGTATCCTGAATAAGTAATAATGTGGAGGAAATTTTTATTTCCTTAATATCAGAATCTCCTTAGAAGAGCCCAATCTTTGTGGAGGGAATATTTCACTAAGCCAATTGGGATGAGGCGTCCATAAGAGAATTGTGAGACCCATAAGGGGGCATATTTGGAAAAGCAACAGATAATCTATAAACTGCTTTCTAAGGCTGGTAGGTTCTTTTCATTGCAGGCTTTGTGGGTGACAGGCCAGCAAACTTGAAGAAAGAGCTGAACTTCTCACGAGAGAGGAGGTTTGAGAGACATGGAGGCTCAATGCTGAAAGGAGACAGTGAAGCTATCTTTGCGGGAAGAACAGACATGTCTACTGTGTATTTTTTTTTTTTTCACATGTTGCCTGATGCTGTCAGATAAAAATCATCTTTCCAACCCCCAACCCACCATGAAATCATCAGTAAAATTCCATATTTCATCCCAAAGTAATGTAGAATGTAACTTAGTTTGGGACGGATGCAGTGATGGGCTGAAGCCTCCTTCAAAATGGGAATAGGACAAGAACTGAATGGTTCAGTCATATCTATATACTATTTATATAATATCCTGTGAGTATCTCTTGTTTCCAGGATATAGGAACAAAATAATTTAGTGTAATGATGACTATGGTCCCCTTCTCACTTTACATTCCAAATCTTGTATTTGCCTAAGTATCATAACCAACCACTCAAACATTTATAGAGTGCCATCAAAATGTGGTATTAGATTAAGTAGAAAACAATAATTATGATATGAATACCTAATATTTTTTACTAATAACATCTGCTACTTACAATATGCCAGGCACTTTCATAAGTTTATTATCTCATTTAGTCCTACCTACAACCGCACACTGCTAGCATTTCCATTTTAGAGGCTTAGAGAGGTTGAAGAACTTGCCCACAGTCCTGAAGCTAGTAAGAGACAAGGTCAGGAGTTAAGTCTATTTTCATCTACTTTAATACAGATGTTCTTAACCACAGTATTTACTGCTATTAAGGGATCCAAAGATATACAATATGCAAAACCTGCTACCAAAATGCTCACAATTTATTTGAGCAGATTAAGCAAATTATCCTTAAAAGATAACTCAGGCAATGGCTGGAATTTGAGTGTCTAATTACAGTTTCCAAAGTAAAAATGAGAAAGTCGCTTGAGATTTAAATATTCTGATTTCCTCTGAGTCAAAATTTAGCCAATATTTTCAACCAGTCATGATGGTTCTGATCATCTTTAGATAAGATAAACGCCATACTGGCTACTGTGCTAAATGGCACTTAATAAGCCAAATAGATTGGTTACTTTGGTGAACCATGTATATGCAATCAAGAAAGTTGTCCATAAATATTTCTAAAGAACATTCTTTATCCATTTATCTGTTGACGTACACAGGTTGATTTCATAACGTGGCTATTGTGAAAACTGCTGCAATAAATATGGGGGTGCAGATAGCTCTTCGACAAACAAATTTCGAGCTTTTTGGGTACATCCCCACAAGTGAGATTTCTGGATCATATGGTAGTTCTATTTTTAGTTTTTTGAGAAGCCTTCATAGTGTTCTGCATATGGCTGCACTAATTTACATTCCTATCAATAGTGAACAACGGCTCCCTTTTCTCCACATCCTTGCCAACACTTGTCATCTTTTATCTTTTTGATAAAAGCCATTTTGACAGATACAGTATATGTACACAATGGAATACTATTCAGCCTTTAAAAAGGAAGAAATTCTGTCATTTGCGACAACATGGATGGAACTGGAGAACATTATGCTATGTAAAATAAGTCAGGCAGAGAAAGACAAATACTGCATATTCTCTTATCTGTAGAAATGAGAACAATCAAACTCACAGGACCAGAGAGTAGAATGAGGGTTACAAAGACTGGAAAGTAGGGGAATGAAGAGATAATGGTCCAAAGTTACAAAATCTTAGGAGTAATATGTGTTTATTTTTAGTTCTATTACACAGTATGGTGAATATAGTTAATAATAGAGGATTATACATTTCAAAATTAGAAAGAGAGCAAATTTCAAATGTTTCCCCCCCAAAAAAAAGTATTTGAAGTGACAGATACATTAATGAGGTTTATGTAATTATTTCATACTATGTACACAAATTATAACATCACATTTTACCCCATAACTTTATACAAGTATAACTTGTCAATGTATAACAAGAACAACAAAAAAAACTTTTGGGTATTTAAAAAAAATGCTACCTTCCTTATCTTTTTTTTTTTTTTTTTTTTTTTTGAGACGGAGTCGTTCTGTCACCCAGGCTGGAGTGCAATGGCACGATCTCGGCTCACTGTAACCTCCGCCTTCCAGATTCAAGTGATTATTCTGACTCAGCCTCCAGAGTAGCTGGGATTACAGGCACCCACCACCATGCCCAGCTAATTTTTGTATTTTTAGTAGAGACAAGGTTTCGTCATGTTGGCCAGGCTGATCTCCTGACCTCAGGTGATCCGCCCACCTCGGCCTCCCAAAAGTGCTGGAATTACAGGCATGAGCCACCACACAAGGCCAATGCTACCTTACTTTCTTGGCTTTCAGGTAGCTTTTTAACAAGTATCTTACTTGATCTAGAACACTTCTTTCCCAAATGCCTGCAAGTAAAAACTGCATATGGGCTAACATAATTTTTAATTTTATCTACTGTTCTGGATTAAATAGTATTATATTTTCAGAATTTCATTTCAAGATAATCCTAACTTGTAATCCAGTAGATTATGGTGTTTCTACATTATAAATTTCCTAAGAAAAACATCATAATTGCATTTTTTTTTTTTCCTAAGAAACATCACAGTTTATCCTTGGGAATCACTTAGATGAGAAGAAATTCCTATAAATTATGCAGAAGTGAAGTTAAAGTTGTTGTTCAAACAAGAGAAAACCAGACATTTTAACTGGAAATTAGAACAAGAACTGTTCTTTGAAAAAAAGTTACTTTAAGTTATGTAAATAAAAATTAATGTAAGAGCAGATTTTTTGAATAAGACTACAAAACAAGAAATTCAAAGTTAATGTAGACATTAGATATTACTTCAGGAAGAAAATAAAGAATGAACGATCTGAGATAAAGGAATGTCAGATGTATATTGAATTTTAAAACAATGTCATCTCAGCCAGGCACGGTGGCTCACGCCTGTAATCCCAGCACTTTGGGAGGCCGAGGTGGGCAGATCATGAGGTCAGGAGATGGAGACAATCCTGGCCAACACGGCGAAACTCTGTCTATACTAAAAATACAAAAATTAGCTGGGCGTGGTGGCAGACACCTGTAGTCCCAGCTACTCAGGAGACTGAGGCAGGAGAATGGCATGAACTTGGGAGGTGGAGCTTGTAGTGAGCCGAGATTGTGCCACTGCACTCCAGCCTGGGCTACACAGTGAGACTCCATCTCAAAATAAATAAATAAATAACAATTAAAAAAAAAAAAACCACACACACACAGTGTCATCTCATTCAATCTTTTCCTAAGTTAATTACATGATGGAATTTAAGTTTAGGTGATAGACATAAGTGAATTTACATGTTTGTACCTTTCCCGTTTATTCCATAAGTAAATATGGCTTTCAACTGAAGGACACAAAGGTACTAGAATGTAGCATTAGAGGATGCAATCATTTAAATGAGAAATCTTAGTGGTTTATATTAATTTCCCAACATGTTGGTTTGATAGATAATTACATGATTAGGAAGGTTTTTTTGTTTTTGTTTTTGTTTAATCCTCCCTTATGTACTCAATAGACCAGAATGCCTTCTTTGGAGGTTAGGATACAAATTACCTAACAAGTCATACACTCTGTGTAATAAAATCATGTATATAAAATCTATGGAGTACATAAGTGGTTATCCTGAATATTCTTGCTTTATTTTTTATAAAAGGATAAACAGTAACATTTGGGGTGTGGTTTTATCAAATTTTGCTTATTATTATTAATTTTAATCTAATTTAAAAATATATTTCAATATGAAAGACATGTAATGGAGTGGTGTGTGTCTGTGTAATAAGAATGTTTGCATGGGTATGAAGAACTGAGAAAAAAACTATTTACTTCACGTTAACATGAAAACTTTATTTCCTTATTTATATGACATTATTACAGAATTAAATAATTTATAAAGGTAAAATTTTTATTGCAATATGCTTCTGAAAAACAGTTTAGTCATTTTACTCAGTCTCACACCCTAGCCTTATCATCATATCATCTCCATTTATTTCCTATTCCAAATATGTATAAAATAGATTTAAATTTTAACTTTCAGATAGTCATATCCACACTGCTCTTGGTGAGGCACTTTGTGCCCACAATTCTATCATAAACTAATCAATTGTACCAGAAATAACCATTCAGTTATTAATTCCATACGTACATGTACACCTGCTGTATACCACGCTTAGGTTCTGAAGATATAGCAGTATATGGAACAGATAAAAATCCTGCCATCCTGCAACCCAGTTTCTGATTGGCAATAGTTTCCTCTGCGTTGGTCAAATAAGCAAGCCAGACTTGAATTCTCGCTTCCAGTTAGTAGAACAGTGTCATCATGAGGTGGATTTTAAGCTTTTCAAGGTCATTTGAAGGGCTTCTCTTCATTCTGAAATGTATGAGACATGTATAAGAAAGCACTTGCTTTCTTCAAGTGACTTAAAGACAGTAGATTCCTGTCTACTGGAGGAGTGGAGTGAATGGCAGAAGGAGATCAATGGTCTTCTGAATGAAAAACTCTGACTCTAGTTACTAAAGGCTTAGGGCTAAAGAAATTTGGCAGTGAGAACAAGGTGGCCAGGAGCAAAGTTTACAGACAGAAAGTGACATCAATAACCAAGAGTGATGTCACCTGGAACAAGGTAGAAGTTTGAGTCAACTGGATTTGAATCTCTATGAGAGACCTCCAGTATTGTGGGAAGAACTGATTCTGATAAGAATGTGTAGAGAAAACAAAGCTCTTCATGTTCCAGCTCCCATAATATGGAGTTTTGCCTTGGGGAACAATGACTGTATACATACATGTGAAGTAAGATAGCTATAGCTCGAATCCCAGCATTCAGCCCCTCCGTGAGCTGTGCAGGGCTTGGACAAACAGGGGGCTCAACAAATGACAGGGAAAAGCCTTAGAATTTCCAGTTCTCTGAACAACAAACTCTGGACACCTACCTACACTACTTTCATATTAGCCAAGCTTCTGGGGTTCCAGAACAATTCTAGGGTAAGGAAGAAACTTCTCCCTGCAGTAGACTTCCTATTAATAAGCATATGTGCGGGTGGAGTGATGCACTGAAATAAGGACATTATTACCAGCTTTGTACTCTGAGATATTAAAGAAGTACATTCAGGTTGCATTAAACTAATATCTAGTTGGTATTTTTCATTTGTTTAACAATTTTTATATTTGCCCTTTATGTTCAGGATGAGATATTTTAAAAAGATGCTAGAACTCTGAATTTACAAAGATTTATCCAATACATCTGATAAACCAATTCTAAATAGAAGAAGGTTTGTAACAAGTCTTCTCCCTGACCCTATAAATCTAAGCCAAGACAGTGAAGATTCCATGTGCTGCCTCCAGGCTCTACACAACTTTGTGCTGTATTTTAAAACTACTCCCAACTGTGCTATCCTCAGAGGTGATAAAGAAGAACTGTTTATTACCAAACTTTCCTCAACCTCCATATTCTTATTCCCCTGGCTCCATATACTTGAAGACTGTGATTGCATCTTAACTGAAATAAATCGTATATGGAATATTGTAGTTCTCCAAGGTAGCTAAAACACAACCACTCCACATTAGTACAATTCTTTGATAGAGTGGACAAAATAACTTTTGCATCTGAGAACCTCTAAATATCTTTTGCATCTGAGAACCTCTAAATATCAGGCAGATAAGAGAACCGAGCTTCCTGACCCTACAAGGTCAGACCCCTACTTACTTGCCTCCCAGTTCACCCCATTTCCCTACACGTCCTTGACTTTGACACCTTGGTGTTCTTTCAGACCCTTATGTGTATCATGCCGCTTTATGCACAAGCACTTTCTCTACTCTGTTATCTCTGTGGGAAACTTCTGCCTTCACCTTTTTATTAGTGAAATCATCTTTCAGCTCTCAACACAGATGTCATTTCTTAGAGACAGATCATGTCCCCTGTTACAAGTTCTTATGGTGGGAGAGTTTCCTGTGGCAGCTCCTAATGTGTGTTGTGATTATATGTTAATGTCTATCCCCTCCTCCAAGGTTGTAAGTTACGGAAGAGCTGCCAGCATACTTGTTTTCTTCTTCATCATTCCACATCCATGCCTAGTACATGGTAGATATTTAAGTAATACTTACTTAACGTCTAAATGAATGAGAGAGTGAAGATCTCAATAACCTGTAATAATTATGTCAAATATAACAAACTCTAATGTAAAATGAATAAGTGCAAATTCCAACATTTATATCCATACAGCCAACTACACGGGTGCAGAATGGGGAGCATGAAGCTTAAGGGCAGCTCATATAACAGTGTACTTCAGAATTTTAGTTAATTACAATTTCCAGGTGAGTCAACAGCATGACTGCCTCAAGACAGAAACACTCAGAGTATGGTGCCCTAAATCACTGCAATGCCTTCCCCTTTATACTTCAAATTGATCTAACTATACCAAGAAAACTGTGGGATACTACTTTTATAGGAATGCCAATACATCGGAGAATACTCAGAGAACAGATATTAGAATGAGGTGATGGTGGGGGGCGGAGCAAGATGGCCGAATAGGAGCAGCTCCAGTCTTCAACTCCCAGCGCCAGCGACACAGAAGACCGGTGATTTCGGCATTTTCAACTGAGGTACTGGGTTCATCTCACTGGGGAGTGCCGGACGATCGGTACTGGTCAGCTGCTGCAGCCCGACCAGCGAGAGCTGAAGCAGGGCGAGGCATTGCCTCACCTGAGAAGCGCAAGGGGGAAGGGAATCCCTTTTCCTAGCCAGGGGAACTGAGACACACAACACCTGGAGAATCGGGTAACTCCCACCCCAATACTGCGCTTTGAGCAAACAGGCACACCAGGAGATCATATCCCACACCTGGCCGGGAGGGTCCCACACCCACGGAGCCTCCCTCATTGCTATTACAGCAGTCTGTGATCTACCGGCAAGGCAGCAGCGAGGCTGGGGGAGGGGCGCCCGCCATTGCTGAGGCTTAAGTAGGTAAACAAAGCTGCTGGGAAGCTCCAACTGGGTGGAGCTCACAGCAGCTCAAGGAAACCTGCCTGTCTCTGTAGACTCCACCTCTGGGGGCAGGGCACAGAAAACAATAACAAAGCAGCAGACACCTCTGCAGACGCAAACGACTCTGTCTGACAGCTTTGAAGAGAGCAGTGGATCTCCCAACACGGAGGTTGAGATCTGAGAAGGGACAGACTCCCTGCTCAAGTGGGTCCCTGACCCCTGAGTAGCCTAACTGGGAGACATCCCCCACTAGGGGCAGTCTGACACCCCACACCTCACAGGGTGGAGTACACCCCTGAGAGGAAGCTTCCAAAGCAAGAATCAGACAGGTACACTTGCTGTTCAGAAATATTCTATCTTCTGCAGCCTCTGCTGCTGTTACCCAGGCAAACAGGGTCTGGAGTGGACCTCAAGCAATCTCCAACAGACCTACAGCTGAGGGTCCTGACTGTTAGAAGGAAAACTATCAAACAGGAAGGACACCTACACCAAAACCCCATCAGTACATCACCATCATCAAAGACCAGAGGCAGATAAAACCACAAAGATGGGGAAAAAGCAGGGCAGAAAAGCTGGAAATTCAAAAAACAAGAGCGCATCTCCCCCGGCAAAGGAGCGCAGCTCATCGCCAGCAACGGATCAAAGCTGGACGGAGAATGACTTTGACGAGATGAGAGAAGAAGGCTTCAGTCCATCAAATTTCTCAGAGCTAAAGGAGGAATTACGTACCCAGCGCAAAGAAACTAAAAATCTTGAAAAAAAAGTGGAAGAATTGACGGCTAGACTAATTAATGCAGAGAAGGTCATAAACGAAATGAAAGAGATGAAAACCATGACACGAGAAATACGTGACAAATGCACAAGCTTCAGTAACCGACTCGATCAACTGGAAGAAAGAGTATCAGCAATTGAGGATCAAATGAATGAAATGAAGCGAGAAGAGAAACCAAAAGAAAAAAGAAGAAAAAGAAATGAACAAAGCCTGCAAGAAGTATGGGATTATGTAAAAAGACCAAATCTATGTCTGATTGGGGTGCCTGAAAGTGAGGGGGAAAATGGAACCAAGTTGGAAAACACTCTTCAGGATATCATCCAGGAGAACTTCCCCAACCTAGTAGGGCAGGCCAACATTCAAATCCAGGAAATACAGAGAACGCCACAAAGATACTCCTCGAGAAGAGCAACTCCAAGACACATAATTGCCAGATTCACCAAAGTTGAAATGAAGGAAAAAATCTGAAGGGCAGCCAGAGAGAAAGGTCGGGTTACCCACAAAGGGAAGCCCATCAGACTCACAGCAGATCTCTCGGCAGAAACTCTCCAAGCCAGAAGAGAGTGGGGGCCAATATTCAACATTCTTAAAGAAAAGAATTTTAAACCCAGAATTTCATATCCAGCCAAACTCAGTTTCATAAGTGAAGGAGAAATAAAATCCTTTACAGATAAGCAAATGCTTAGAGATTTTGTCACCACTAGGCCTGCCTTACAAGAGACCCTGAAGGAAGCACTCAACATGGAAAGGAACAACCGGTACCAGCCATCTCAAAAACATGCCAAAATGTAAAGACGATCGAGGCTAGGAAGAAACTGCATCAACTAATGAGCAAAATAACCAGTTAATATCATAATGGCAGGATCAAGTTCACACATAACAATCTTAACCTTAAATGTAAATGGACTAAATGCTCCAATTAAGAGACACAGACTGGCAAACTGGATAAAGAGTCAAGACCCATCAGTCTGCTGTATTCAGGAGACCCATCTCACACGCAGAGACATACATAGGCTCAAAATAAAGGGATGGAGGAAGATTTACCAAGCAAATGGAGAACAAAAAAAAGCGGGGGTTGCAATACTAGTCTCTGATAAAACAGACTTTAAACCATCAAAGATCAAAAGAGACAAAGAAGGCCATTACATAATGGTCAAGGGATCAATTCAACAGGAAGAGCTAACTATCCTAAATATATATGCACCCAATACAGGAGCACCCAGATTCATAAAGCAAGTCCTTAGAGACTTACAAAGAGACTTAGACTCCCATACAATAATAATGGGAGACTTCAACACTCCATTGTCAACATTAGACAGATCAACGAGACAGAAAGTTAACAAGGATATCCAGGAATTGAACTCATCTCTGCAGCAAGCAGACCTAATAGACATCTATAGAACTCTCCACCCCAAATCAACAGAATATACATTCTTCTCAGCACCACATCGTACTTATTCCAAAATTGACCACGTAATTGGAAGTAAAGCACTCCTCAGCAAATGTACAAGAACAGAAATTATAACAAACTGTCTCTCAGACCACAGTGCAATCAAACTAGAACTCAGGACTAAGAAACTCAATCAAAACCGCTCAACTACATGGAAACTGAACAACCTGCTCCTGAATGACTACTGGGTACATAACGAAATGAAGGCAGAAATAAAGATGTTCTTTGAAACCAATGAGAACAAAGATACAACATACCAGAATCTCTGGGACACATTTAAAGCAGTGTGTAGAGGGAAATTTATAGCACTAAATGCCCACAAGAGAAAGCAGGAAAGATCTAAAATTGACACTCTAACATCGCAATTAAAAGAACTAGAGAAGCAAGAGCAAACACATTCGAAAGCTAGCAGAAGGCTAGAAATAACTAAGATCAGAGCAGAACTGAAGGAGATAGAGACACAAAAAACCCTCCAAAAAATCAATGAATCCAGGAGTTGGTTTTTTGAAAAGATCAACAAAATTGACAGACCACTAGCAAGACTAATAAAGAAGAAAAGAGAGAAGAACCAAATCGACGCAATTAAAAATGAAAAAGGGGATATCACCACCGACCCCACAGAAATACAAACTACCATCAGAGAATACTATAAACACCTCTACGCAAATAAACTGGAAAATCTAGAAGAAATGGATAATTTCCTGGACACTTACACTCTTCCAAGACTAAACCAGGAAGAAGTTGAATCCCTGAATAGACCAATAGCAGGCTCTGAAATTGAGGCAACAATTAATAGCCTACCAACCAAAAAAAGTCCAGGACCAGATGGATTCACAGCTGAATTCTACCAGAGGTACAAGGAGGAGTTGGTACCATTCCTTCTGAAACTATTCCAATCAATAGAAAAAGAGGGAATCCTCCCTAACTCATTTTATGAGGCCAACATCATCCTGATACCAAAGCCTGGCAGAGATACAACAAAAAAAGAGAATTTTAGACCAATATCCCTGATGAACATCGATGCAAAAATCCTCAATAAAATACTGGCAAACCGGATTCAGCAACACATCAAAAAGCTTATCCACCATGATCAAGTGGGCTTCATCCCTGGGATGCAAGGCTGGTTCAACATTCGCAAATCAATAAACATAATCCAGCATATAAACAGAACCAAAGACAAGAACCACATGATTATTTCAATAGATGCAGAAAAGGCTTTTGACAAAATTCAACAGCCCTTCATGCTAAAAACGCTCAATAAATTCGGTATTGATGGAACGTACCTCAAAATAATAAGAGCTATTTATGACAAACCCACAGCCAATATCATACTGAATGGGCAAAAACTGGAAAAATTCCCTTTGAAAACTGGCACAAGACAGGGATGCCCTCTCTCACCACTCCTATTCAACATAGTGTTGGAAGTTCTGGCTAGGGCAATCAGGCAAGAGAAAGAAATCAAGGGTATTCAGTTAGGAAAAGAAGAAGTCAAATTGTCCCTCTTTGCAGATGACATGATTGTATATTTAGAAAACCCCATTGTCTCAGCCCAAAATCTCCTTAAGCTGATAAGCAACTTCAGCAAAGTCTCAGGATACAAAATTAATGTGCAAAAATCACAAGCATTCTTATACACTAGTAACAGACAAACAGAGAGCCAAATCATGAATGAACTTCCATTCACAATTGCTTCAAAGAGAATCAAATACCTAGGAATCCAACTTACAAGGGATGTAAAGGACCTCTTCAAGGAGAACTACAAACCACTGCTCAGTGAAATAAAAGAGGACACAAACAAATGGAAGAACATACCATGCTCATGGATAGGAAGAATCAATATCGTGAAAATGGCCATACTGCCCAAGGTAATTTATAGATTCAATGCCATCCCCATCAAGCTACCAATGAGTTTCTTCACAGAATTGGAAAAAACTGCTTTAAAGTTCATATGGAACCAAAAAAGAGCCCGCATCTCCAAGACAATCCTAAGTCAAAAGAACAAAGCTGGAGGCATCACGCTACCTGACTTCAAACTATACTACAAGGCTACAGTAACCAAAACAGCATGGTACTGGTACCAAAACAGAGATATAGACCAATAGAACAGAACAGAGTCCTCAGAAATAATACCACACA